>NW_026947795.1:0-167000 GCF_034190915.1 Cavia porcellus
TCACTAGTAGGAGTGAGAAAAACATCACGGGGTGGTGCGCATTGTATGGGTGTGTGTTACATTACATTCACTAGTAGGAGTGAGAAAAACATCACGGGTTGGTGCGCATTGTATGGTTGTGTGTTACATTACATTCACTAGTAGGAGTGAGAAAAACATCACGGGGTGGTGCGCATTGTATGGGTGTGTGTTACATTACATTCACTAGTAGGAGTGAGAAAAACATCACGGGGTGGTGCGCATTGTATGGGTGTGTGTTACATTACATTCACTAGTAGGAGTGAGAAAAACATCACGGGTGGGTGCGCATTGTATGGTTGTGTGTTACATTACATTCACTAGTAGGAGTGAGAAAAACATCACGTTGTGGTGCGCATTGTATGGGTGTGTGTTACATTACATTCACTAGTAGGAGTGAGAAAAACATCACGGGGTGGTGTGAATCGGAGGGTCTGAATTAGGATAGGCAGAGAGTGGCAATGTAGGATGGAGTAAAGCACCACGGGGTGGACAGCATGGGGAGGTCAGGGAACATGCAGTGGCAATGTAGGATAGGTTTCTGAAAAACATCGCGGGGTGGTGCGCATTGTATGGCTGTGTGTTACATTACATTCGCTAGTAGGAGTGAGAAAAACATCACGGGGTGGTGCGCATTGTATGGGTGTGTGTTACATTACATTCACTAGTAGGAGTGAGAAAAACATCACGGGGTGGTGCGCATTGTATGGGTGTGTGTTACATTACATTCACTAGTAGGAGTGAGAAAAACATCACGGGGTGGTGCGCATTGTGTGGGTGTGTGTTACATTACATTCACTAGTAGGAGTGAGAAAAACATCAAGGGGTGGTGCGCATTGTGTGGGTGTGTGTTACATTACATTCACTAGTAGGAGTGAGAAAAACATCACGGGGTGGTGCGCATTGTATGGGTGTGTGTTACATTACATTCACTAGTAGGAGTGAGAAAAACATCACGGGGTGGTGCGCATTGTATGGGTGTGTGTTACATTACATTCACTAGTCGGAGTGAGAAAAACATCACTGGGTGGTGCGCATTGTATGGGTGTGTGTTGCATTACATTCACTAGTAGGAGTGAGAAAAACATCACGGGGTGGTGCGCATTGTATGGGTGTGTGTTACATTACATTCACTAGTAGGAGTGAGAAAAACATCACGGGGTGGTGCGCATTGTATGGGTGTGTGTTACATTACATTCACTACTGGGAGTGAGAAAAACATCACTGGGTGGTGTGAATCGGAGGGTCTGAATTAGGATAGGCAGTGAGTGGCAATGTAGGATGTAGAAAAGCACCGCGGGGTGGTCAGCATGGGGAGGTCAGGGAACATGCAGTGGCAATGTAGGATAGGTTTCTGAAAAACATCGCAGGGTGGTGCGCATTGTATGGGTGTGTGTTACATTAGATTCACTAGTAGGAGTGAGAAAAACATCACGGGGTGGTGCGCATTGTATGGGTGTGTGTTACATTACATTCACTAGTAGGAGTGAGAAAAACATCACGGGGTGGTGCGCATTGTATGGGTGTGTGTTACATTACATTCACTAGTAGGAGTGAGAAAAACATCACGGGGTGGTGCGCATTGTATGGGTGTGTGTTACATTACATTCACTACTAGGAGTGAGAAAAACATCACGGGGTGGTGTGAATCGGAGGGTCTGAATTAGGATAGGAAGTGAGTGGCAATGTAGGATGGAGTAAAGCACCACGGGGTGGTCAGCATGGGGAGGTCAGGGAACATGCAGTGGCAATGTAGGATAGGTTTCTGAAAAACATCGCGGGGTCGTGCGCATTGTATGGGTGTGTGTTACATTAGATTCACTAGTAGGAGTGAGAAAAACATCACGGGGTGGTGCGCATTGTATGGGTGTGTGTTACATTACATTCACTAGTAGGAGTGAGAAAAACATCACGGGGTGGTGCGCATTGTATGGCTGTGTGTTACATTACATTCACTAGTAGGAGTGAGAAAAACATCACGGGGTGGTGCGCATTGTATGGGTGTGTGTTACATTACATTCACTAGTAGGAGTGAGAAAAACATCACGGGGTGGTGCGCATTGTATGGGTGTGTGTTACATTACATTCACTAGTAGGAGTGAGAAAAACATCACGGGGTGGTGCGCATTGTGTGGGTGTGTGTTACATTACATTCACTAGTAGGAGTGAGAAAAACATCACGGGGTGGTGCGCATTGTGTGGGTGTGTGTTACATTACATTCACTAGTAGGAGTGAGAAAAACATCACGGGGTGGTGCGCATTGTATGGGTGTGTGTTACATTACATTCACTAGTAGGAGTGAGAAAAACATCACGGGGTGGTGCGCATTGTATGGGTGTGTGTTACATTACATTCACTAGTCGGAGTGAGAAAAACATCACTGGGTGGTGCGCATTGTATGGGTGTGTGTTACATTACATTCACTAGTAGGAGTGAGAAAAACATCACGGGGTGGTGCGCATTGTATGGGTGTGTGTTACATTACATTCACTAGTAGGAGTGAGAAAACATCGCGGGGTGGTGCGCATTGTATGGGTGTGTGTTACATTACATTCACTAGTAGGAGTGAGAAAAACATCACGGGGTGGTGCGCATTGTATGGGTGTGTGTTACATTACATTCACTAGTAGGAGTGAGAAAAACATCGCGGGGTGGTGCGCATTGTATGGGTGTGTGTTACATTACATTCACTAGTAGGAGTGAGAAAAACATCGCGGGGTGGTGCGCATTGTATGGGTGTGTGTTACATTACATTCACAAGTAGGAGTGAGAAAAACATCGCGGGGTGGTGCGCATTGTATGGGTGTGTGTTACATTAGATTCACTAGTGGGAGTGAGAAAAACATCACGGGGTGGTGCGCATTGTATGGGTGTGTGTTACATTAGATTCACTAGTGGGAGTGAGAAAAACATCACGGGGTGGTGGGCATTGTATGGGTGTGTGTTACATTAGATTCACTAGTAGCAGTGAGAAAAACATCACGGGGTGGTGCGCATTGTATTGGTGTGTGTTACATTAGATTCACTAGTAGGAGTGAGAAAAACATCACGGGGTGGTGCGCATTGTATGGGTGTGTGTTACATTAGATTCACTAGTAGGAGTGAGAAAAACATCACGGGGTGGTGCGCATTGTATGGGTGTGTGTTACATTAGATTCACTAGTAGGAGTGAGAAAAACATCACGGGGTGGTGCGCATTGTATGCGTGTGTGTTACATTAGATTCACTAGTGGGAGTGAGAAAAACATCACGGGGTGGTGCGCATTGTATGGGTGTGTGTTACATTAGATTCACTAGTAGCAGTGAGAAAAACATCACGGGGTGGTGCGCATTGTATGGGTGTGTGTTACATTAGATTCACTAGTGGGAGTGAGAAAAACATCACGGGGTGGTGCGCATTGTATGGGTGTGTGTTACATTAGATTCACTAGTAGGAGTGAGAAAAACATCACGGGGTGGTGCGCATTGTATGGGTGTGTGTTACATTAGATTCACTAGTAGGAGTGAGAAAAACATCACGGGGTGGTGCGCATTGTATGGGTGTGTGTTACATTACATTCACTAGTAGCAGTGAGAAAAACATCACGGGGTGGTGCGAATTGTATGGGTGTGTGTTACATTAGATTCACTAGTAGGAGTGAGAAAAACATCACGGGGTGGTGCGCATTGTATGGGTGTGTGTTACATTACATTCACTACTAGCAGTGAGAAAAACATCACGGGGTGATGCGCATTGTTTGGGTGTGTGTTACATTACATTCTCTAGTAGCAGTGAGAAAAACATCACGGGTTGGGGCGCCTTGTATGGGTGTGTGTTACATTAGATTCATAGTAGGAGTGAGAAAAACATCACGGGGTGGTGCGCCTTGTATGGGTGTGTGTTACATTACATTCACCAGTAGGAGTGAGAGAAACATCACGGGGTGGTGCGCATTGTATGGGTGTGTGTTACATTAGATTCACTAGTAGGAGTGAGAAAAACATCACGGGGTGGTGCGCATTGTATGGGTGTGTTACATTAGATTCACTAGTAGGAGTGAGAAAAACATCACGGGGTGGTGCGCATTGTATGGGTGTGTGTTACATTAGATTCACTAGTAGGAGTGAGAAAAACATCACGGGGTGGTGCGCATTGTACGGGTGTGTGTTACATCACATTCACTAGTAGGAGTGAGAAAATCATCACGGTGTGGTGCGCATTGTACGGGTGTGTGTTACATTACATTCACTAGTAGGGGAGAGAAAAACATCACGCGGTGGTGCGCCTTGTATGGGTGTGTGTTACATTACATTCACTAGTAGCAGTGAGAAAAACATCACGGGGTGGTGCACATTGTATGGGTGTGTGTTACATTACATTCACTAGTAGGAGTGAGAAAAACATCACGGGGTGGTGCGCATTGTATGGGTGTGTGTTACATTACATTCACTACTAGGAGTGAAAAAAACATCACGGTGTGGTGCGCGTTGTATGGGTGTGTGTTACATTAGATTCACTAGTAGGAGTGAGAAAAACATCACGGGGTGGTGCGCGTTGTATGGGTGTGTGTTACATTACATTCACTAGTAGGAGTGAGAAAATCATCACGGGGTGGTGCGCGTTGTACGGGTGTGTGTTACATAACATTCACTAGTAGGAGTGAGAAAATCATCACTGGGTGGTGTGAATCGGAGGGTCTGAATTAGGATAGGCAGTGAGTGGCAATGTAGGATGTAGAAAAGCACCGCGGGGTGGTCAGCATGGGGAGGTCAGGGAACCTGCAGTGGCAATGTAGGATAGGTTTCTGAAAAACATCGCAGGGTGGTGCGCATTGTATGGGTGTGTGTTACATTAGATTCACTAGTAGGAGTGAGAAAAACATCACGGGGTGGTGCGCATTGTATGGGTGTGTGTTACATTACATTCACTAGTAGGAGTGAGAAAAACATCACGGGGTGGTGCGCATTGTATGGGTGTGTGTTACATTACATTCACTAGTAGGAGTGAGAAAAACATCACGGGGTGGTGCGCATTGTATGGGTGTGTGTTATATTACATTCACTACTAGGAGTGAGAAAAACATCACGGGGTGGTGTGAATCGGAGGGTCTGAATTAGGATAGGAAGTGAGTGGCAATGTAGGATGGAGTAAAGCACCACGGGGTGGTCAGCATGGGGAGGTCAGGGAACATGCAGTGGCAATGTAGGATAGGTTTCTGAAAAACAACGCGGGGTCGTGCGCATTGTATGGGTGTGTGTTACATTAGATTCACTAGTAGGAGTGAGAAAAACATCAGAGGGTGGTGCGCATTGTATGGGTGTGTGTTACATTACATTCACTAGTAGGAGTGAGAAAAACATCACGGGGTGGTGTGCATTGTATGGGTGTGTGTTACATTACATTCACTAGTAGGAGTGAGAAAAACATCACGGGGTGGTGCGCATTGTATGGGTGTGTGTTACATTACATTCACTAGTAGGAGTGAGAAAAACATCACGGGGTGGTGCGCATTGTATGGGTGTGTGTTACATTACATTCACTAGTAGGAGTGAGAAAAACATCACGGGGTGGTGCGCATTGTGTGGGTGTGTGTTACATTACATTCACTAGTAGGAGTGAGAAAAACATCACGGGGTGGTGCGCATTGTATGGGTGTGTGTTACATTACATTCACTAGTAGGAGTGAGAAAAACATCACGGGCTGGTGCGCATTGTATGGGTGTGTGTTACCTTACATTCACTAATAGGAGTGAGAAAAACATCACGTGGTGGTGCGCATTGTATGGGTGTGTGTTACATTACATTCACTAGTAGGAGTGAGAAAAACATCACGGGGTGGTGCGCATTGTATGGG
Source organism: Cavia porcellus (assembly GCF_034190915.1). Lineage (NCBI taxonomy): Eukaryota > Metazoa > Chordata > Mammalia > Rodentia > Caviidae > Cavia > Cavia porcellus. Next base: position 5,854 of record NW_026947795.1, read on the forward strand.
TGTGTGTTACATTACATTCACAAGTAGGAGTGAGAAAAACATCACGGGGTGGTGCGCATTGTATGGGTGTGTGTTACATTAGATTCACTAGTAGGAGTGAGAAAAACATCACGGGGTGGTGCGCATTGTATGGGTGTGTGTTACATTAGATTCACTAGTAGGAGTGAGAAAAACATCACGGGGTGGTGCGCATTGTATGGGTGTGTGTTACATTACATTCACTAGTAGGAGTGAGAAAAACATCACGGGGTGGTGCGCATTGTATGGGTGTGTGTTACATTACATTCACTAGTAGGAGTGAGAAAAACATCACGGGGTGGTGCACATTGTATGGGTGTGTGTTACATTACATTCACTAGTAGGAGTGAGAAAAACATCACGGGGTGGTGCGCATTGTATGGGTGTGTGTTACATTACATTCACTAGTAGGAGTGAGAAAAACATCACGGGGTGGTGCGCATTGTATGGGTGTGTGTTACATTACATTCACTAGTAGGAGTGAGAAAACCATCACGGGGTGGTGCGCATTGTATGGGTGTGTGTTACATTACATTCACTACTAGGAGTGAGAAAAACATCACGGGGTGGTGTGAATCGGAGGGTCTGAATTAGGATAGGAAGTGAGTGGCAATGTAGGATGGAGTAAAGCACCACGGGGTGGTCAGCATGGGGAGGTCAGGGAACATGCAGTGGCAATGTAGGATAGGTTTCTGAAAAACATCGCGGGGTCGTGCGCATTGTATGGGTGTGTGTTACATTAGATTCACTAGTAGGAGTGAGAAAAACATCAGAGGGTGGTGCGCATTTTATGGGTGTGTGTTACATTACATTCACTAGTAGGAGTGAGAAAAACATCACGGGGTGGTGTGCATTGTATGGGTGTGTGTTACATTACATTCACTAGTAGGAGTGAGAAAAACATCACGGGGTGGTGCGCATTGTATGGGTGTGTGTTACATTACATTCACTAGTAGGAGTGAGAAAAACATCACGGGGTGGTGTGCATTGTATGGGTGTGTGTTACATTACATTCACTAGTAGGAGTGAGAAAAACATCACGGGGTGGTGCGCATTGTATGGGTGTGTGTTACATTACATTCACAAGTAGGAGTGAGAAAAACATCGCGGGGTGGTGCTCATTGTATGGGTGTGTGTTACATTAGATTCACTAGTGGGAGTGAGAAAAACATCACGGGGTGGTGCGCATTGTATGGGTGTGTGTTACATTAGATTCACTAGTGGGAGTGAGAAAAACATCACGGGGTGGTGGGCATTGTATGGGTGTGTGTTACATTAGATTCACTAGTAGCAGTGAGAAAAACATCACGGGGTGGTGCGCATTGTATTGGTGTGTGTTACATTAGATTCACTAGTAGGAGTGAGAAAAACATCACGGGGTGGTGCGCATTGTATGGGTGTGTGTTACATTAGATTCACTAGTAGGAGTGAGAAAAACATCACGGGGTGGTGCGCATTGTATGGGTGTGTGTTACATTAGATTCACTAGTAGGAGTGAGAAAAACATCACGGGGTGGTGCGCATTGTATGCGTGTGTGTTACATTAGATTCACTAGTGGGAGTGAGAAAAACATCACGGGGTGGTGCGCATTGTATGGGTGTGTGTTACATTAGATTCACTAGTAGCAGTGAGAAAAACATCACGGGGTGGTGCGCATTGTATGGGTGTGTGTTACATTAGATTCACTAGTGGGAGTGAGAAAAACATCACGGGGTGGTGCGCATTGTATGGGTGTGTGTTACATTAGATTCACTAGTAGGAGTGAGAAAAACATCACGGGGTGGTGCGCATTGTATGGGTGTGTGTTACATTAGATTCACTAGTAGGAGTGAGAAAAACATCACGGGGTGGTGCGCATTGTATGGGTGTGTGTTACATTACATTCACTAGTAGCAGTGAGAAAAACATCACGGGGTGGTGCGAATTGTATGGGTGTGTGTTACATTAGATTCACTAGTAGGAGTGAGAAAAACATCACGGGGTGGTGCGCATTGTATGGGTGTGTGTTACATTACATTCAATACTAGCAGTGAGAAAAACATCACGGGGTGATGCGCATTGTTTGGGTGTGTGTTACATTACATTCTCTAGTAGCAGTGAGAAAAACATCACGGGTTGGGGCGCCTTGTATGGGTGTGTGTTACATTAGATTCATAGTAGGAGTGAGAAAAACATCACGGGGTGGTGCGCCTTGTATGGGTGTGTGTTACATTACATTCACCAGTAGGAGTGAGAGAAACATCACGGGGTGGTGCGCATTGTATGGGTGTGTGTTACATTAGATTCACTAGTAGGAGTGAGAAAAACATCACGGGGTGGTGCGCATTGTATGGGTGTGTTACATTAGATTCACTAGTAGGAGTGAGAAAAACATCACGGGGTGGTGCGCATTGTATGGGTGTGTGTTACATTAGATTCACTAGTAGGAGTGAGAAAAACATCACGGGGTGGTGCGCATTGTACGGGTGTGTGTTACATCACATTCACTAGTAGGAGTGAGAAAATCATCACGGTGTGGTGCGCATTGTACGGGTGTGTGTTACATTACATTCACTAGTAGGGGAGAGAAAAACATCACGCGGTGGTGCGCCTTGTATGGGTGTGTGTTACATTACATTCACTAGTAGCAGTGAGAAAAACATCACGGGGTGGTGCACATTGTATGGGTGTGTGTTACATTACATTCACTAGTAGGAGTGAGAAAAACATCACGGGGTGGTGCGCATTGTATGGGTGTGTGTTACATTACATTCACTACTAGGAGTGAAAAAAACATCACGGTGTGGTGCGCGTTGTATGGGTGTGTGTTACATTAGATTCACTAGTAGGAGTGAGAAAAACATCACGGGGTGGTGCGCATTGTATGGGTGTGTGTTACATTACATTCACTAGTAGGAGTGAGAAAATCATCACGGGGTGGTGCGCGTTGTACGGGTGTGTGTTACATAACATTCACTAGTAGGAGTGAGAAAATCATCACTGGGTGGTGTGAATCGGAGGGTCTGAATTAGGATAGGCAGTGAGTGGCAATGTAGGATGTAGAAAAGCACCGCGGGGTGGTCAGCATGGGGAGGTCAGGGAACCTGCAGTGGCAATGTAGGATAGGTTTCTGAAAAACATCGCAGGGTGGTGCGCATTGTATGGGTGTGTGTTACATTAGATTCACTAGTAGGAGTGAGAAAAACATCACGGGGTGGTGCGCATTGTATGGGTGTGTGTTACATTACATTCACTAGTAGGAGTGAGAAAAACATCACGGGGTGGTGCGCATTGTATGGGTGTGTGTTACATTACATTCACTAGTAGGAGTGAGAAAAACATCACGGGGTGGTGCGCATTGTATGGGTGTGTGTTACATTACATTCACTACTAGGAGTGAGAAAAACATCACGGGGTGGTGTGAATCGGAGGGTCTGAATTAGGATAGGAAGTGAGTGGCAATGTAGGATGGAGTAAAGCACCACGGGGTGGTCAGCATGGGGAGGTCAGGGAACATGCAGTGGCAATGTAGGATAGGTTTCTGAAAAACATCGCGGGGTCGTGCGCATTGTATGGGTGTGTGTTACATTAGATTCACTAGTAGGAGTGAGAAAAACATCAGAGGGTGGTGCGCATTGTACGGGTGTGTGTTACATTACATTCACTAGTAGGAGTGAGAAAAACATCACGGGGTGGTGTGCATTGTATGGGTGTGTGTTACATTACATTCACTAGTAGGAGTGAGAAAAACATCACGGGGTGGTGCGCATTGTATGGGTGTGTGTTACATTACATTCACTAGTAGGAGTGAGAAAAACATCACGGGGTGGTGCGCATTGTATGGGTGTGTGTTACATTACATTCACTAGTAGGAGTGAGAAAAACATCACGGGGTGGTGCGCATTGTGTGGGTGTGTGTTACATTACATTCACTAGTAGGAGTGAGAAAAACATCACGGGGTGGTGCGCATTGTATGGGTGTGTGTTACATTACATTCACTAGTAGGAGTGAGAAAAACATCACGGGCTGGTGCGCATTGTATGGGTGTGTGTTACATTACATTCACTAATAGGAGTGAGAAAAACATCACGTGGTGGTGCGCATTGTATGGGTGTGTGTTACATTACATTCACTAGTAGGAGTGAGAAAAACATCACGGGGTGGTGCGCATTGTATGGGTGTGTGTTACATTACATTCACAAGTAGGAGTGAGAAAAACATCACGGGGTGGTGCGCATTGTATGGGTGTGTGTTACATTAGATTCACTAGTAGGAGTGAGAAAAACATCACGGGGTGGTGCGCATTGTATGGGTGTGTGTTACATTAGATTCACTAGTAGGAGTGAGAAAAACATCACGGGGTGGTGCGCATTGTATGGGTGTGTGTTACATTACATTCACTAGTAGGAGTGAGAAAAACATCACGGGGTGGTGCGCATTGTATGGGTGTGTGTTACATTACATTCACTAGTAGGAGTGAGAAAAACATCACGGGGTGGTGCGCATTGTATGGGTGTGTGTTACATTACATTCACTAGTAGGAGTGAGAAAAACATCACGGGGTGGTGCGCATTGTATGGGTGTGTGTTACATTACATTCACTAGTAGGAGTGAGAAAAACATCACGGGTTGGTGCGCATTGTATGGGTGTGTGTTACATTACATTCACTAGTAGGAGTGAGAAAAACATCACGGGGTGGTGCGCATTGTATGGGTGTGTGTTACATTACATTCACTAGTAGGAGTGAGAAAAACATCACGGGGTGGTGCGCATTGTATGGGTGTGTGTTACATTACATTCACTAGTAGGAGTGAGAAAAACATCACGGGTGGGTGCGCATTGTATGGTTGTGTGTTACATTACATTCACTAGTAGGAGTGAGAAAAACATCACGGTGTGGTGCGCATTGTATGGGTGTGTGTTACATTACATTCACTAGTAGGAGTGAGAAAAACATCACGGGGTGGTGTGAATCGGAGGGTCTGAATTAGGATAGGCAGAGAGTGGCAATGTAGGATGGAGTAAAGCACAACGGGGTGGTCAGCATGGGGAGGTCAGGGAACATGCAGTGGCAATGTAGGATAGGTTTCTGAAAAACATCGCGTGGTGGTGCGCATTGTATGGCTGTGTGTTACATTACATTCGCTAGTAGGAGTGAGAAAAACATCACGGGGTGGTGCGCATTGTATGGGTGTGTGTTACATTACATTCACTAGTAGGAGTGAGAAAAACATCACGGGGTGGTGCGCATTGTATGGGTGTGTGTTACATTACATTCACTAGTAGGAGTGAGAAAAACATCACGGGGTGGTGCGCATTGTGTGGGTGTGTGTTACATTACATTCACTAGTAGGAGTGAGAAAAACATCAAGGGGTGGTGCGCATTGTGTGGGTGTGTGTTACATTACATTCACTAGTAGGAGTGAGAAAAACATCACGGGGTGGTGCGCATTGTATGGGTGTGTGTTACATTACATTCACTAGTAGGAGTGAGAAAAACATCACGGGGTGGTGCGCATTGTATGGGTGTGTGTTACATTACATTCACTAGTCGGAGTGAGAAAAACATCACTGGGTGGTGCGCATTGTATGGGTGTGTGTTACATTACATTCACTACTAGGAGTGAGAAAAACATCACGGGGTGGTGTGAATCGGAGGATCTGAATTAGGATAGGAAGTGAGTGGCGATGTAGGATGGAGTAAAGCACAACGGGGTGGTCAGCATGGGGAGGTCAGGGAACATGCAGTGGAAATGTAGGATAGGTTTCTGAAAAACATCGCGGGGTCGTGCGCATTGTATGGGTGTGTGTTACATTAGATTCACTAGTAGGAGTGAGAAAAACATCAGAGGGTGGTGCGCATTGTATGGGTGTGTGTTACATTACATTCACTAGTAGGAGTGAGAAAAACATCACGGGGTGGTGTGCATTGTATGGGTGTGTGTTACATTACATTCACTAGTAGGAGTGAGAAAAACATCACGGGGTGGTGCGCATTGTATGGGTGTGTGTTACATTACATTCACTAGTAGGAGTGAGAAAAACATCACGGGGTGGTGCGCATTGTATGGGTGTGTGTTACATTACATTCACTAGTAGGAGTGAGAAAAACATCACGGGGTGGTGCGCATTGTGTGGGTGTGTGTTACATTACATTCACTAGTAGGAGTGAGAAAAACATCACGGGGTGGTGCGCATTGTATGGGTGTGTGTTACATTACATTCACTAGTAGGAGTGAGAAAAACATCACGGGGTGGTGCGCATTGTATGGGTGTGTGTTACATTACATACACTAGTAGGAGTGAGAAAAACATCACGTGGTGGTGCGCATTGTATGGGTGTGTGTTACATTACATTCACTAGTAGGAGTGAGAAAAACATCACGGGGTGGTGCGCATTGTATGGGTGTGTGTTAAATTACATTCACAAGTAGGAGTGAGAAAAACATCACGGGGTGGTGCGCATTGTATGGGTGTGTGTTACATTAGATTCACTAGTAGGAGTGAGAAAAACATCACGGGGTGGTGCGCATTGTATGGGTGTGTGTTACATTACATTCACTAGTAGGAGTGAGAAAAACATCACGGGGTGGTGCGCATTGTATGGGTGTGTGTTACATTACATTCACTTGTAGGAGTGAGAAAAACATCACGGGGTGGTGCGCATTGTATGGGTGTGTGTTACATTACATTCACTAGTAGGAGTGAGAAAAACATCACGGGGTGGTGCGCATTGTATGGGTGTGTGTTACATTACATTCACTAGTAGGAGTGAGAAAAACATCACGGGGTGGTGCGCATTTTATGGGTGTGTGTTACATTACATTCACTAGTAGGAGTGAGAAAAACATCACGGGGTGGTGCGCATTGTATGGGTGTGTGTTACATTACATTCACTAGTAGGAGTGAGAAAAACATCACGGGTTGGTGCGCATTGTATGGTTGTGTGTTACATTACATTCACTAGTAGGAGTGAGAAAAACATCACGGGGTGGTGCGCATTGTATGGGTGTGTGTTACATTACATTCACTAGTAGGAGTGAGAAAAACATCACGGGGTGGTGCGCATTGTATGGGTGTGTGTTACATTACATTCACTAGTAGGAGTGAGAAAAACATCACGGGTGGGTGCGCATTGTATGGTTGTGTGTTACATTACATTCACTAGTAGGAGTGAGAAAAACATCACGGTGTGGTGCGCATTGTATGGGTGTGTGTTACATTACATTCACTAGTAGGAGTGAGAAAAACATCACGGGGTGGTGTGAATCGGAGGGTCTGAATTAGGATAGGCAGAGAGTGGCAATGTAGGATGGAGTAAAGCACCACGGGGTGGTCAGCATGGGGAGGTCAGGGAACATGCAGTGGCAATGTAGGATAGGTTTCTGAAAAACATCGCGGGGTGGTGCGCATTGTATGGCTGTGTGTTACATTACATTCGCTAGTAGGAGTGAGAAAAACATCACGGGGTGGTGCGCATTGTATGGGTGTGTGTTACATTACATTCACTAGTAGGAGTGAGAAAAACATCACGGGGTGGTGCGCATTGTATGGGTGTGTGTTACATTACATTCACTAGTAGGAGTGAGAAAAACATCACGGGGTGGTGCGCATTGTGTGGGTGTGTGTTACATTACATTCACTAGTAGGAGTGAGAAAAACATCAAGGGGTGGTGCGCATTGTGTGGGTGTGTGTTACATTACATTCACTAGTAGGAGTGAGAAAAACATCACGGGGTGGTGCGCATTGTATGGGTGTGTGTTACATTACATTCACTAGTAGGAGTGAGAAAAACATCACGGGGTGGTGCGCATTGTATGGGTGTGTGTTACATTACATTCACTAGTCGGAGTGAGAAAAACATCACTGGGTGGTGCGCATTGTATGGGTGTGTGTTACATTACATTCACTAGTAGGAGTGAGAAAAACATCACGGGGTGGTGCGCATTGTATGGGTGTGTGTTACATTACATTCACTAGTAGGAGTGAGAAAAACATCACGGGGTGGTGCGCATTGTATGGGTGTGTGTTACATTACATTCACTACTGGGAGTGAGAAAAACATCACTGGGTGGTGTGAATCGGAGGGTCTGAATTAGGATAGGCAGTGAGTGGCAATGTAGGATGTAGAAAAGCACCTCGGGGTGGTCAGCATGGGGAGGTCAGGGAACATGCAGTGGCAATGTAGGATAGGTTTCTGAAAAACATCGCAGGGTGGTGCGCATTGTATGGGTGTGTGTTACATTAGATTCACTAGTAGGAGTGAGAAAAACATCACGGGGTGGTGCGCATTGTATGGGTGTGTGTTACATTACATTCACTAGTAGGAGTGAGAAAAACATCACGGGGTGGTGCGCATTTTATGGGTGTGTGTTACATTACATTCACTAGTAGGAGTGAGAAAAACATCACGGGGTGGTGCGCATTGTATGGGTGTGTGTTACATTACATTCACTACTAGGAGTGAGAAAAACATCACGGGGTGGTGTGAATCGGAGGGTCTGAATTAGGATAGGAAGTGAGTGGCAATGTAGGATGGAGTAAAGCACCACGGGGTGGTCAGCATGGGGAGGTCAGGGAACATGCAGTGGCAATGTAGGATAGGTTTCTGAAAAACATCGCGGGGTCGTGCGCATTGTATGGGTGTGTGTTACATTAGATTCACTAGTAGGAGTGAGAAAAACATCACGGGGTGGTACGCATTGTATGGGTGTGTGTTACATTACATTCACTAGTAGGAGTGAGAAAAACATCACGGGGTGGTGCGCATTGTATGGGTGTGTGTTACATTACATTCACTAGTAGGAGTGAGAAAAACATCGCGGGGTGGTGCGCATTGTATGGGTGTGTGTTACATTACATTCACAAGTAGGAGTGAGAAAAACATCGCGGGGTGGTGCGCATTGTATGGGTGTGTGTTACATTAGATTCACTAGTGGGAGTGAGAAAAACATCACTGGGTGGTGCGCATTGTATGGGTGTGTGTTACATTAGATTCACTAGTGGGAGTGAGAAAAACATCACGGGGTGGTGCGCATTGTATGGGTGTGTGTTACATTAGATTCACTAGTAGCAGTGAGAAAAACATCACGGGGTGGTGCGCATTGTATTGGTGTGTGTTACATTAGATTCACTAGTAGGAGTGAGAAAAACATCACGGGGTGGTGCGCATTGTATGGGTGTGTGTTACATTAGATTCACTAGTAGGAGTGAGAAAAACATCACGGGGTGGTGCGCATTGTATGGGTGTGTGTTACATTAGATTCACTAGTAGGAGTGAGAAAAACATCACGGGGTGGTGCGCATTGTATGCGTGTGTGTTACATTAGATTCACTAGTGGGAGTGAGAAAAACATCACGGGGTGGTGCGCATTGTATGGGTGTGTGTTACATTAGATTCACTAGTAGCAGTGAGAAAAACATCACGGGGTGGTGCGCATTGTATGGGTGTGTGTTACATTAGATTCACTAGTGGGAGTGAGAAAAACATCACGGGGTGGTGCGCATTGTATGGGTGTGTGTTACATTAGATTCACTAGTAGGAGTGAGAAAAACATCACGGGGTGGTGCGCATTGTATGGGTGTGTGTTACATTAGATTCACTAGTAGGAGTGAGAAAAACATCACGGGGTGGTGCGCATTGTATGGGTGTGTGTTACATTACATTCACTAGTAGCAGTGAGAAAAACATCACGGGGTGGTGCGAATTGTATGGGTGTGTGTTACATTAGATTCACTAGTAGGAGTGAGAAAAACATCACGGGGTGGTGCGCATTGTATGGGTGTGTGTTACATTACATAAACTACTAGCAGTGAGAAAAACATCACGGGGTGGTACGCATTGTATGGGTGTGTGTTACATTACATTCTCTAGTAGCAGTGAGAAAAACATCACGGGTTGGGGCGCCTTGTATGGGTGTGTGTTACATTAGATTCATAGTAGGAGTGAGAAAAACATCACGGGGTGGTGCGCCTTGTATGGGTGTGTGTTACATTACATTCACCAGTTGGAGTGAGAGAAACATCACGGGGTGGTGCGCATTGTATGGGTGTGTGTTACATTAGATTCACTAGTAGGAGTGAGAAAAACATCACGGGGTGGTGCGCATTGTATGGGTGTGTGTTACATTAGATTCACTAGTAGGAGTGAGAAAAACATCACGGGGTGGTGCGCATTGTATGGGTGTGTGTTACATTAGATTCACTAGTAGGAGTGAGAAAAACATCACGGGGTGGTGCGCATTGTATGGGTGTGTGTTACATCACATTCACTAGTAGGAGTGAGAAAATCATCACGGTGTGGTGCGCATTGTACGGGTGTGTGTTACATTACATTCACTAGTAGGGGAGAGAAAAACATCACGCGGTGGTGCGCCTTGTATGGGTGTGTGTTACATTACATTCACTAGTAGCAGTGAGAAAAACATCACGGGGTGGTGCACATTGTATGGGTGTGTGTTACATTACATTCACTAGTAGGAGTGAGAAAAACATCACGGGGTGGTGCGCATTGTATGGGTGTGTGTTACATTACATTCACTACTAGGAGTGAAAAAAACATCACGGTGTGGTGCGCGTTGTATGGGTGTGTGTTACATTAGATTCACTAGTAGGAGTGAGAAAAACATCACGGGGTGGTGCGCGTTGTATGGGTGTGTGTTACATTACATTCACTAGTAGGAGTGAGAAAATCATCACTGGGTGGTGTGAATCGGAGGGTCTGAATTAGGATAGGCAGTGAGTGGCAATGTAGGATGTAGAAAAGCACCGCGGGGTGGTCAGCATGGGGAGGTCAGGGAACCTGCAGTGGCAATGTAGGATAGGTTTCTGAAAAACATCGCAGGGTGGTGCGCATTGTATGGGTGTGTGTTATATTAGATTCACTAGTAGGAGTGAGAAAAACATCACGGGGTGGTGCGCATTGTATGGGTGTGTGTTACATTACATTCACTAGTAGGATTGAGAAAAACATCACGGGGTGGTGCGCATTGTATGGGTGTGTGTTACATTACATTCACTAGTAGGAGTGAGAAAAACATCACGGGGTGGTGCGCATTGTATGGGTGTGTGTTACATTACATTCACTACTAGGAGTGAGAAAAACATCACGGGGTGGTGTGAATCGGAGGGTCTGAATTAGGATAGGAAGTGAGTGGCAATGTAGGATGGAGTAAAGCACCACGGGGTGGTCAGCATGGGGAGGTCAGGGAACATGCAGTGGCAATGTAGGATAGGTTTCTGAAAAACATCGCGGGGTCGTGCGCATTGTATGGGTGTGTGTTACATTAGATTCACTAGTAGGAGTGAGAAAAACATCAGAGGGTGGTGCGCATTGTATGGGTGTGTGTTACATTACATTCACTAGTAGGAGTGAGAAAAACATCACGGGGTGGTGTGCATTGTATGGGTGTGTGTTACATTACATTCACTAGTAGGAGTGAGAAAAACATCACGGGGTGGTGCGCATTGTATGGGTGTGTGTTACATTACATTCACTAGTAGGAGTGAGAAAAACATCACGGGGTGGTGCGCATTGTATGGGTGTGTGTTACATTACATTCACTAGTAGGAGTGAGAAAAACATCACGGGGTGGTGCGCATTGTGTGGGTGTGTGTTACATTACATTCACTAGTAGGAGTGAGAAAAACATCACGGGGTGGTGCGCATTGTATGGGTGTGTGTTACATTACATTCACTAGTAGGAGTGAGAAAAACATCACGGGGTGGTGCGCATTGTATGGGTGTGTGTTACATTACATTTACTAATAGGAGTGAGAAAAACATCACGTGGTGGTGCGCATTGTATGGGTGTGTGTTACATTACATTCACTAGTAGGAGTGAGAAAAACATCACGGGGTGGTGCGCATTGTATGGGTGTGTGTTACATTACATTCACAAGTAGGAGTGAGAAAAACATCACGGGGTGGTGCGCATTGTATGGGTGTGTGTTACATTAGATTCACTAGTAGGAGTGAGAAAAACATCACGGGGTGGTGCGCCTTGTATGGGTGTGTGTTACATTAGATTCACTAGTAGGAGTGAGAAAAACATCACGGGGTGGTGCGCATTGTATGGGTGTGTGTTACATTACATTCACTAGTAGGAGTGAGAAAAACATCACGGGGTGGTGCGCATTGTATGGGTGTGTGTTACATGAGATTCACTAGTAGGAGTGAGAAAAACATCACGGGGTGGTGCGCATTGTATGGGTGTGTGTTACATTACATTCACTTGTAGGAGTGAGAAAAACATCACGGGGTGGTGCGCATTGTATGGGTGTGTGTTACATTACATTCACTAGTAGGAGTGAGAAAAACATCACGGGGTGGTGCGCATTGTATGGGTGTGTGTTACATTACATTCACTAGTAGGAGTGAGAAAAACATCACGGGGTGGTGCGCATTGTATGGGTGTGTGTTACATTACATTCACTAGTAGGAGTGAGAAAAACATCACGGGGTGGTGCGCATTGTATGGGTGTGTGTTACATTACATTCACTAGTAGGAGTGAGAAAAACATCACGGGTTGGTGCGCATTGTATGGTTGTGTGTTACATTACATTCACTAGTAGGAGTGAGAAAAACATCACGGGGTGGTGCGCATTGTATGGGTGTGTGTTACATTACATTCACTAGTAGGAGTGAGAAAAACATCACGGGGTGGTGCGCATTGTATGGGTGTGTGTTACATTACATTCACTAGTAGGAGTGAGAAAAACATCACGGGTGGGTGCGCATTGTATGGTTGTGTGTTACATTACATTCACTAGTAGGAGTGAGAAAAACATCACGGTGTGGTGCGCATTGTATGGGTGTGTGTTACATTACATTCACTAGTAGGAGTGAGAAAAACATCACGGGGTGGTGTGAATCGGAGGGTCTGAATTAGGATAGGCAGAGAGTGGCAATGTAGGATGGAGTAAAGCACCACGGGGTGGTCAGCATGGGGAGGTCAGGGAACATGCAGTGGCAATGTAGGATAGGTTTCTGAAAAACATCGCGGGGTGGTGCGCATTGTATGGCTGTGTGTTACATTACATTCGCTAGTAGGAGTGAGAAAAACATCACGGGGTGGTGCGCATTGTATGGGTGTGTGTTACATTACATTCACTAGTAGGAGTGAGAAAAACATCACGGGGTGTTGCTCATTGTATGGGTGTGTGTTACATTACATTCACTAGTAGGAGTGAGAAAAACATCACGGGGTGGTGCGCATTGTGTGGGTGTGTGTTACATTACATTCACTAGTAGGAGTGAGAAAAACATCAAGGGGTGGTGCGCATTGTGTGGGTGTGTGTTACATTACATTCACTAGTAGGAGTGAGAAAAACATCACGGGGTGGTGCGCATTGTATGGGTGTGTGTTACATTACATTCACTAGTAGGAGTGAGAAAAACATCACGGGGTGGTGCGCATTGTATGGGTGTGTGTTACATTACATTCACTAGTCGGAGTGAGAAAAACATCACTGGGTGGTGCGCATTGTATGGGTGTGTGTTACATTACATTCACTAGTAGGAGTGAGAAAAACATCACGGGGTGGTGCGCATTGTATGGGTGTGTGTTACATTACATTCACTAGTAGGAGTGAGAAAAACATCACGGGGTGGTGCGCATTGTATGGGTGTGTGTTACATTACATTCACTACTGGGAGTGAGAAAAACATCACTGGGTGGTGTGAATCGGAGGGTCTGAATTAGGATAGGCAGTGAGTGGCAATGTAGGATGTAGCAAAGCACCGCGGGGTGGTCAGCATGGGGAGGTCAGGGAACATGCAGTGGCAATGTAGGATAGGTTTCTGAAAAACATCGCAGGGTGGTGCGCATTGTATGGGTGTGTGTTACATTAGATTCACTAGTAGGAGTGAGAAAAACATCACGGGGTGGTGCACATTGTATGGGTGTGTGTTACATTACATTCACTAGTAGGAGTGAGAAAAACATCACGGGGTGGTGCGCATTGTATGGGTGTGTGTTACATTACATTCACTAGTAGGAGTGAGAAAAACATCACGGGGTGGTGCGCATTGTATGGGTGTGTGTTACATTACATTCACTAGTAGGAGTGAGAAAAACATCACGGGGTGGTGTGAATCGGAGGGTCTGAATTAGGATAGGAAGTGAGTGGCAATGTAGGATGGAGTAAAGCACCACGGGGTGGTCAGCATGGGGAGGTCAGGGAACATGCAGTGGCAATGTAGGATAGGTTTCTGAAAAACATCGCGGGGTCGTGCGCATTGTATGGGTGTGTGTTACATTAGATTCACTAGTAGGAGTGAGAAAAACATCAGAGGGTGGTGCGCATTGTATGGGTGTGTGTTACATTACATTCACTAGTAGGAGTGAGAAAAACATCACGGGGTGGTGTGCATTGTATGGGTGTGTGTTACATTACATTCACTAGTAGGAGTGAGAAAAACATCACGGGGTGGTGCGCATTGTATGGGTGTGTGTTACATTACATTCACTAGTAGGAGTGAGAAAAACATCACGGGGTGGTGCGCATTGTATGGGTGTGTGTTACATTACATTCACTAGTAGGAGTGAGAAAAACATCACGGGGTGGTGCGCATTGTGTGGGTGTGTGTTACATTACATTCACTAGTAGGAGTGAAAAAACATCACGGGGTGGTGCGCATTGTATGGGTGTGTGTTACATTACATTCACTAGTAGGAGTGAGAAAAACATCACGGGGTGGTGCGCATTGTATGGGTGTGTGTTACATTACATTCACTAATAGGAGTGAGAAAAACATCACGTGGTGGTGCGCATTGTATGGGTGTGTGTTACATTACATTCACTAGTAGGAGTGAGAAAAACATCACGGGGTGGTGCGCATTGTATGGGTGTGTGTTACATTACATTCACAAGTAGGAGTGAGTAAAACATCACGGGGTGGTGCGCATTGTATGGCTGTGTGTTACATTACATTCGCTAGTAGGAGTGAGAAAAACATCACGGGGTGGTGCGCATTGTATGGGTGTGTGTTACATTACATTCACTAGTAGGAGTGAGAAAAACATCACGGGGTGGTGCGCATTGTATGGGTGTGTGTTACATTACATTCACTAGTAGGAGTGAGAAAAACATCACGGGGTGGTGCGCATTGTGTGGGTGTGTGTTACATTACATTCACTAGTAGGAGTGAGAAAAACATCAAGGGGTGGTGCGCATTGTGTGGGTGTGTGTTACATTACATTCACTAGTAGGAGTGAGAAAAACATCACGGGGTGGTGCGCATTGTATGGGTGTGTGTTACATTACATTCACTAGTAGGAGTGAGAAAAACATCACGGGGTGGTGCGCATTGTATGGGTGTGTGTTACATTACATTCACTAGTCGGAGTGAGAAAAACATCACTGGGTGGTGCGCATTGTATGGGTGTGTGTTACATTACATTCACTAGTAGGAGTGAGAAAAACATCACGGGGTGGTGCGCATTGTATGGGTGTGTGTTACATTACATTCACTAGTAGGAGTGAGAAAAACATCACGGGGTGGTGCGCATTGTATGGGTGTGTGTTACATTACATTCACTACTGGGAGTGAGAAAAACATCACTGGGTGGTGTGAATCGGAGGGTCTGAATTAGGATAGGCAGTGAGTGGCAATGTAGGATGTAGAAAAGCACCGCGGGGTGGTCAGCATGGGGAGGTCAGGGAACATGCAGTGGCAATGTAGGATAGGTTTCTGAAAAACATCGCAGGGTGGTGAGCATTGTATGGGTGTGTGTTACATTAGATTCACTAGTAGGAGTGAGAAAAACATCACGGGGTGGTGCGCATTGTATGGGTGTGTGTTACATTACATTCACTAGTAGGAGTGAGAAAAACATCACGGGGTGGTGCGCATTGTATGGGTGTGTGTTACATTACATTCACTAGTAGGAGTGAGAAAAACATCACGGGGTGGTGCGCATTGTATGGGTGTGTGTTACATTACATTCACTACTAGGAGTGAGAAAAACATCACGGGGTGGTGTGAATCGGAGGGTCTGAATTAGGATAGGAAGTGAGTGGCAATGTAGGATGGAGTAAAGCACCACGGGGTGGTCAGCATGGGGAGGTCAGGGAACATGCAGTGGCAATGTAGGATAGGTTTCTGAAAAACATCGCGGGGTCGTGCGCATTGTATGGGTGTGTGTTACATTAGATTCACTAGTAGGAGTGAGAAAAACATCAGAGGGTGGTGCGCATTGTACGGGTGTGTGTTACATTACATTCACTAGTAGGAGTGAGAAAAACATCACGGGGTGGTGTGCATTGTATGGGTGTGTGTTACATTACATTCACTAGTAGGAGTGAGAAAAACATCACGGGGTGGTGCGCATTGTATGGGTGTGTGTTACATTACATTCACTAGTAGGAGTGAGAAAAACATCACGGGGTGGTGCGCATTGTATGGGTGTGTGTTACATTACATTCACTAGTAGGAGTGAGAAAAACATCACGGGGTGGTGCGCATTGTGTGGGTGTGTGTTACATTACATTCACTAGTAGGAGTGAAAAAACATCACGGGGTGGTGCGCATTGTATGGGTGTGTGTTACATTACATTCACTAGTAGGAGTGAGAAAAACATCACGGGGTGGTGCGCATTGTATGGGTGTGTGTTACATTACATTCACTAATAGGAGTGAGAAAAACATCACGTGGTGGTGCGCATTGTATGGGTGTGTGTTACATTACATTCACTAGTAGGAGTGAGAAAAACATCACGGGGTGGTGCGCATTGTCTGGGTGTGTGTTACATTACATTCACAAGTAGGAGTGAGAAAAACATCACGGGGTGGTGCGCATTGTATGGGTGTGTGTTACATTAGATTCACTAGTAGGAGTGAGAAAAACATCACGGGGTGGTGCGCATTGTATGGGTGTGTGTTACATTAGATTCACTAGTAGGAGTGAGAAAAACATCACGGGGTGGTGCGCATTGTATGGGTGTGTGTTACATTACATTCACTAGTAGGAGTGAGAAAAACATCACGGGGTGGTGCGCATTGTATGGGTGTGTGTTACATTACATTCACTAGTAGGAGTGAGAAAAACATCACGGGGTGGTGCGCATTGTATGGGTGTGTGTAACATTACATTCACTAGTAGGAGTGAGAAAAACATCACGGGTTGGTGCGCATTGTATGGTTGTGTGTTACATTACATTCACTAGTAGGAGTGAGAAAAACATCACGGGGTGGTGCGCATTGTATGGGTGTGTGTTACATTACATTCACTAGTAGGAGTGAGAAAAACATCACGGGGTGGTGCGCATTGTATGGGTGTGTGTTACATTACATTCACTAGTAGGAGTGAGAAAAACATCACGGGTGGGTGCGCATTGTATGGTTGTGTGTTACATTACATTCACTAGTAGGAGTGAGAAAAACATCACGGTGTGGTGCGCATTGTATGGGTGTGTGTTACATTACATTCACTAGTAGGAGTGAGAAAAACATCACGGGGTGGTGTGAATCGGAGGGTCTGAATTAGGATAGGCAGAGAGTGGCAATGTAGGATGGAGTAAAGCACCACGGGGTGGTCAGCATGGGGAGGTCAGGGAACATGCAGTGGCAATGTAGGATAGGTTTCTGAAAAACATCGCGGGGTGGTGCGCATTGTATGGCTGTGTGTTACATTACATTCACTAGTAGGAGTGAGAAAAACATCACGGGGTGGTGCGCATTGTATGGGTGTGTGTTACATTACATTCACTAGTAGGAGTGAGAAAAACATCACGGGGTGGTGCGCATTGTATGGGTGTGTGTTACATTACATTCACTAGTAGGAGTGAGAAAAACATCACGGGGTGGTGCGCATTGTGTGGGTGTGTGTTACATTACATTCACTAGTAGGAGTGAGAAAAACATCAAGGGGTGGTGCGCATTGTGTGGGTGTGTGTTACATTACATTCACTAGTAGGAGTGAGAAAAACATCACGGGGTGGTGCGCATTGTATGGGTGTGTGTTACATTACATTCACTAGTAGGAGTGAGAAAAACATCACGGGGTGGTGCGCATTGTATGGGTGTGTGTTACATTACATTCACTAGTCGGAGTGAGAAAAACATCACTGGGTGGTGCGCATTTTATGGGTGTGTGTTACATTACATTCACTAGTAGGAGTGAGAAAAACATCACGGGGTGGTGCGCATTGTATGGGTGTGTGTTACATTACATTCACTAGTAGGAGTGAGAAAACATCGCGGGGTGGTGCGCATTGTATGGGTGTGTGTTACATTACATTCACTACTAGCAGTGAGAAAAACATCACGGGGTGGTGCGCATTGTATGGGTGTGTGTTACATTACATTCTCTAGTAGCACTGAGAAAAACATCACGGGTTGGGGCGCCTTGTATGGGTGTGTGTTACATTAGATTCATAGTAGGAGTGAGAAAAACATCACGGGGTGGTGCGCCTGTATGGGTGTGTGTTACATTACATTCACCAGTAGGAGTGAGAGAAACATCACGGGGTGGTGCGCATTGTATGGGTGTGTGTTACATTAGATTCACTAGTAGGAGTGAGAAAAACATCACGGGGTGGTGCGCATTGTATGGGTGTGTGTTACATTAGATTCACTAGTAGGAGTGAGAAAAACATCACGGGGTGGTGCGCATTGTATGGGTGTGTGTTACATTAGATTCACTAGTAGGATTGAGAAAAACATCACGGGGTGGTGCGCATTGTATGGGTGTGTGTTACATCACATTCACTAGTAGGAGTGAGAAAATCATCACGGTGTGGTGCGCATTGTACGGGTGTGTGTTACATTACATTCACTAGTAGGGGAGAGAAAAACATCACGCGGTGGTGCGCCTTGTATGGGTGTGTGTTACATTACATTCACTAGTAGCAGTGAGAAAAACATGACGGGGTGGTGCACATTGTATGGGTGTGTGTTACATTACATTCACTAGTAGGAGTGAGAAAAACATCACGGGGTGGTGCGCATTGTATGGGTGTGTGTTACATTACATTCTCTACTAGGAGTGAAAAAAACATCACGGTGTGGTGCGCGTTGTATGGTTGTGTGTTACATTAGATTCACTAGTAGGAGTGAGAAAAACATCACGGGGTGGTGCGCGTTGTATGGGTGTGTGTTACATTACATTCACTAGTAGGAGTGAGAAATACATCACGGGGTGGTGCGCATTGTATGGGTGTGTGTTACATTACATTCACTAGTAGGAGTGAGAAAATCATCACGGGGTGGTGCGCATTGTATGGGTGTGTGTTACATTACATTCACTAGTAGGAGTGAGAAAACATCGCGGGGTGGTGCGCATTGTATGGGTGTGTGTTACATTACATTCACTACTAGCAGTGAGAAAAACATCACGGGGTGGTGCGCATTGTATGGGTGTGTGTTACATTACATTCTCTAGTAGCACTGAGAAAAACATCACGGGTTGGGGCGCCTTGTATGGGTGTGTGTTACATTAGATTCATAGTAGGAGTGAGAAAAACATCACGGGGTGGTGCGCCTTGTATGGGTGTGTGTTACATTACATTCACCAGTAGGAGTGAGAGAAACATCACGGGGTGGTGCGCATTGTATGGGTGTGTGTTACATTAGATTCACTAGTAGGAGTGAGAAAAACATCACGGGGTGGTGCGCATTGTATGGGTGTGTGTTACATTAGATTCACTAGTAGGAGTGAGAAAAACATCACGGGGTGGTGCGCATTGTATGGGTGTGTGTTACATTAGATTCACTAGTAGGATTGAGAAAAACATCACGGGGTGGTGCGCATTGTATGGGTGTGTGTTACATCACATTCACTAGTAGGAGTGAGAAAATCATCACGGTGTGGTGCGCATTGTACGGGTGTGTGTTACATTACATTCACTAGTAGGGGAGAGAAAAACATCACGCGGTGGTGCGCCTTGTATGGGTGTGTGTTACATTACATTCACTAGTAGCAGTGAGAAAAACATGACGGGGTGGTGCACATTGTATGGGTGTGTGTTACATTACATTCACTAGTAGGAGTGAGAAAAACATCACGGGGTGGTGCGCATTGTATGGGTGTGTGTTACATTACATTCTCTACTAGGAGTGAAAAAAACATCACGGTGTGGTGCGCGTTGTATGGTTGTGTGTTACATTAGATTCACTAGTAGGAGTGAGAAAAACATCACGGGGTGGTGCGCGTTGTATGGGTGTGTGTTACATTACATTCACTAGTAGGAGTGAGAAAATCATCACGGGGTGGTGCGCGTTGTACGGGTGTGTGTTACATAACATTCACTAGTAGGAGTGAGAAAATCATCACGGGGTGGTGCGCATTGTATGGGTGTGTGTTACATTACATTCACTAGTAGGAGTGAGAAAAACATCACGGGGTGGTTCGCGTTGTATGGGTGTGTGTTACATTAGATTCACTAGTAGGAGTGAGAAAAACATCACGGGGTGGTGCGCATTGTATGGGTGTGTGTTACATTAGATTCACTAGTAGGAGTGAGAAAAACATCACGGGGTGGTGCGCATTGTATGGGTGTGTGTTACATTAGATTCACTAGTAGGAGTGAGAAAAACATCACGGGGTGGTGCGCATTGTATGGGTGTGTGTTACATTACATTCACTAGTAGGAGTGAGAAAAACATCACGGGGTGGTGCGCCTTGTATGGGTGTGTGTTACATTACATTCACTAGTAGGAGTGAGAAAACCATCACGGGGTTGTGCGCATTGTATGGGTGTGTGTTACATTACATTCACTAGTAGCAGTGAGAAAAACATCACGGGGTGGTGCGCATTGTATGGGTGTGTGTTACATTAGATTCACTAGTAGCAGTGAGAAAAACATCACGGGGTGGTGCGCATTGTATGGGTGTGTGTTACATTAGATTCACTAGTAGGAGTGAGAAAAACATCACGGGGTGGTGCGCATTGTATGGGTGTGTGTTACATTAGATTCACTAGTAGCAGTGAGAAAAACATCACGGGGTGGTGCGCATTGTATGGGTGTGTGTTACATTAGATTCACTAGTACGAGTGAGAAAAACATCACGTGGTGGTGCGCATTGTATGGGTGTGTGTTACATTAGATTCACTAGTAGGAGTGAGAAAAACATCACGGGGTGGTGCGCATTGTATGGGTGTGTGTTACATTAGATTCACTAGTAGGAGTGAGAAAAACATCACGGGGTGGTGCGCATTGTATGGGTGTGTGTTACATTACATTCACTAGTAGCAGTGAGAAAAACATCACGTGGTGGTGCACATTGTATGGGTGTGTGTTACATTACATTCACTAGTAGGAGTGAGAAAAACATCACGGGGTGGTGCGCATTGTATGGGTGTGTGTTACATTACATTCACTACTAGGAGTGAAAAAAACATCACGGTGTGGTGCGCGTTGTATGGGTGTGTGTTACATTAGATTCACTAGTAGGAGTGAGAAAAACATCACGGGGTGGTGCGCATTGTATGGG
Organism: Cavia porcellus; assembly: GCF_034190915.1. Lineage (NCBI taxonomy): Eukaryota > Metazoa > Chordata > Mammalia > Rodentia > Caviidae > Cavia > Cavia porcellus. The sequence goes on from NW_026947795.1 coordinate 27,293, forward strand.
TGTGTGTTACATTACATTCACTAGTAGGAGTGAGAAAAACATCACGGGGTGGTGCGCATTGTATGGGTGTGTGTTACATTACATTCACTAGTAGGAGTGAGAAAAACATCACGGGGTGGTGCGCATTGTATGGGTGTGTGTTACATTACATTCACTAGTAGGAGTGAGAAAAACATCACGGGGTGGTGCGCATTGTATGGGTGTGTGTTACATTACATTCACTACTAGGAGTGAGAAAAACATCACGGGGTGGTGTGAATTGGAGGGTCTGAATTAGGATAGGAAGTGAGTGGCAATGTAGGATGGAGTAAAGCACCACGGGGTGGTCAGCATGGGGAGGTCAGGGAACATGCAGTGGCAATGTAGGATAGGTTTCTGAAAAACATCGCGGGGTCGTGCGCATTATATGAGTGTGTGTTACATTAGATTCACTAGTAGGAGTGAGAAAAACATCAGAGGGTGGTGCGCATTGTATGGGTGTGTGTTACATTACATTCACTAGTAGGAGTGAGAAAAACATCTCGGGGTGGTGTGCATTGTATGGGTGTGTGTTACATTACATTCACTAGTAGGAGTGAGAAAAACATCACGGGGTGGTGCGCATTGTATGGGTGTGTGTTACATTACATTCACTAGTAGGAGTGAGAAAAACATCACGGGGTGGTGCGCATTGTATGGGTGTGTGTTACATTACATTCACTAGTAGGAGTGAGAAAAACATCACGGGGTGGTGCGCATTGTGTGGGTGTGTGTTACATTACATTCACTAGTAGGAGTGAGAAAAACATCACGGGGTGGTGCGCATTGTATGGGTGTGTGTTACATTACATTCACTAGTAGGAGTGAGAAAAACATCACGGGGTGGTGCGCATTGTATGGGTGTGTGTTACATTACATTCACTAATAGGAGTGAGAAAAACATCACGTGGTGGTGCGCATTGTATGGGTGTGTGTTACATTACATTCACTAGTAGGAGTGAGAAAAACATCACGGGGTGGTGCGCATTGTATGGGTGTGTGTTACATTACATTCACAAGTAGGAGTGAGAAAAACATCACGGGGTGGTGCGCATTGTATGGGTGTGTGTTACATTAGATTCACTAGTAGGAGTGAGAAAAACATCACGGGGTGGTGCGCATTGTATGGGTGTGTGTTACATTAGATTCACTAGTAGGAGTGAGAAAAACATCACGGGGTGGTGCGCATTGTATGGGTGTGTGTTACATTACATTCACTAGTAGGAGTGAGAAAAACATCACGGGGTGGTGCGCATTGTATGGGTGTGTGTTACATTACATTCACTAGTAGGAGTGAGAAAAACATCACGGGGTGGTGCGCATTGTATGGGTGTGTGTTACATTACATTCACTTGTAGGAGTGAGAAAATCATCACGGGGTGGTGCGCATTGTATGGGTGTGTGTTACATTACATTCACTAGTAGGAGTGAGAAAAACATCACGGGGTGGTGCGCATTGTATGGGTATGTGTTACATTACATTCACTAGTAGGAGTGAGAAAAACATCACGGGGTGGTGCGCATTGTATGGGTGTGTGTTACATTACATTCACTAGTAGGAGTGAGAAAAACATCACGGGGTGGTGCGCATTGTATGGGTGTGTGTTACATTACATTCACTAGTAGGAGTGAGAAAAACATCACCGGTTGGTGCGAATTGTATGGTTGTGTGTTACATTACATTCACTAGTAGGAGTGAGAAAAACATCACGGGGTGGTGCGCATTGTATGGGTGTGTGTTACATTACATTCACTAGTAGGAGTGAGAAAAACATCACGGGGTGGTGCGCATTGTATGGGTGTGTGTTACATTACATTCACTAGTAGGAGTGAGAAAAACATCACGGGTGGGTGCGCATTGTATGGTTGTGTGTTACATTACATTCACTAGTAGGAGTGAGAAAAACATCACGGTGTGGTGCGCATTGTATGGGTGTGTGTTACATTACATTCACTAGTAGGAGTGAGAAAAACATCACGGGGTGGTGTGAATCGGAGGGTCTGAATTAGGATAGGCAGAGAGTGGCAATGTAGGATGGAGTAAAGCACCACGGGGTGGTCAGCATGGGGAGGTCAGGGAACATGCAGTGGCAATGTAGGATAGGTTTCTGAAAAACATCGCGGGGTGGTGCGCATTGTATGGCTGTGTGTTACATTACATTCGCTAGTAGGAGTGAGAAAAACATCACGGGGTGGTGCGCATTGTATGGGTGTGTGTTACATTACATTCACTAGTAGGAGTGAGAAAAACATCACGGGGTGGTGCGCATTGTATGGGTGTGTGTTACATTACATTCACTAGTAGGAGTGAGAAAAACATCACGGGGTGGTGCGCATTGTGTGGGTGTGTGTTACATTACATTCACTAGTAGGAGTGAGAAAAACATCAAGGGGTGGTGCGCATTGTGTGGGTGTGTGTTACATTACATTCACTAGTAGGAGTGAGAAAAACATCACGGGGTGGTGCGCATTGTATGGGTGTGTGTTACATTACATTCACTAGTAGGAGTGAGAAAAACATCACGGGTTGGTGTGCATTGTATGGGTGTGTGTTACATTACATTCACTAGTCGGAGTGAGAAAAACATCACTGGGTGGTGCGCATTGTATGGGTGTGTGTTACATTACATTCACTAGTAGGAGTGAGAAAAACATCACGGGGTGGTGCGCATTGTATGGGTGTGTGTTACATTACATTCACTAGTAGGAGTGAGAAAAACATCACGGGGTGGTGCGCATTGTATGGGTGTGTGTTACATTACATTCACTACTGGGAGTGAGAAAAACATCACTGGGTGGTGTGAATCGGAGGGTCTGAATTAGGATAGGCAGTGAGTGGCAATGTAGGATGTAGAAAAGCACCGCGGGGTGGTCAGCATGGGGAGGTCAGGGAACATGCAGTGGCAATGTAGGATAGGTTTCTGAAAAACATCGCAGGGTGGTGCGCATTGTATGGGTGTGTGTTACATTAGATTCACTAGTAGGAGTGAGAAAAACATCACGGGGTGGTGCGCATTGTATGGGTGTGTGTTACATTACATTGACTAGTAGGAGTGAGAAAAACATCACGGGGTGGTGCGCATTGTATGGGTGTGTGTTACATTACATTCACTAGTAGGAGTGAGAAAAACATCACGGGGTGGTGCGCATTGTATGGGTGTGTGTTACATTACATTCACTACTAGGAGTGAGAAAAACATCACGTCGTGGTGTGAATCGGAGGGTCTGAATTAGGATAGGAAGTGAGTGGCAATGTAGGATGGAGTAAAGCACCACGGGGTGGTCAGCATGGGGAGGTCAGGGAACATGCAGTGGCAATGTAGGATAGGTTTCTGAAAAACATCGCGGGGTCGTGCGCATTGTATGGGTGTGTGTTACATTAGATTCACTAGTAGGAGTGAGAAAAACATCAGAGGGTGGTGCGCATTGTATGGGTGTGTGTTACATTACATTCACTAGTAGGAGTGAGAAAAACATCACGGGGTGGTGTGCATTGTATGGGTGTGTGTTACATTACATTCACTAGTAGGAGTGAGAAAAACATCACGGGGTGGTGCGCATTGTATGGGTGTGTGTTACATTACATTCACTAGTAGGAGTGAGAAAAACATCACGGGGTGGTGCGCATTGTATGGGTGTGTGTTACATTACATTCACTAGTAGGAGTGAGAAAAACATCACGGGGTGGTGCGCATTGTGTGGGTGTGTGTTACATTACATTCACTAGTAGGAGTGAGAAAAACATCACGGGGTGGTGCGCATTGTATGGGTGTGTGTTACATTACATTCACTAGTAGGAGTGAGAAAAACATCACGGGGTGGTGCGCATTGTATGGGTGTGTGTTACATTACATTCACTAGTAGGAGTGAGAAAAACATCACGTGGTGGTGCGCATTGTATGGGTGTGTGTTACATTACATTCACTAGTAGGAGTGAGAAAAACATCACGGGGTGGTGCGCATTGTATGGGTGTGTGTTACATTACATTCACAAGTAGGAGTGAGAAAAACATCACGGGGTGGTGCGCATTGTATGGGTGTGTGTTACATTAGATTCACTAGTAGGAGTGAGAAAAACATCACGGGGTGGTGCGCATTGTATGGGTGTGTGTTACATTAGATTCACTAGTAGAGTGAGAAAAACATCACGGGGTGGTGCGCATTGTATGGGTGTGTGTTACATTACATTCACTAGTAGGAGTGAGAAAAACATCACGGGGTGGTGCGCATTGTATGGGTGTGTGTTACATTACATTCACTAGTAGGAGTGAGAAAAACATCACGGGGTGGTGCGCATTGTATGGGTGTGTGTTACATTACATTCACTTGTAGGAGTGAGAAAAACATCACGGTGTGGTGCGCATTGTATGGGTGTGTGTTACATTACATTCACTAGTAGGAGTGAGAAAAACATCACGGGGTGGTGCGCATTGTATGGGTGTGTGTTACATTACATTTACTAGTAGGAGTGAGAAAAACATCACGGGGTGGTGCGCATTGTATGGGTGTGTGTTACATTACATTGACTAGTAGGAGTGAGAAAAACATCACGGGGTGGTGCGCATTGTAGGGGTGTGTGTTACATTACATTCACTAGTAGGAGTGAGAAAAACATCACGGGTTGGTGCGCATTGTATGGTTGTGTGTTACATTACATTCACTAGTAGGAGTGAGAAAAACATCACGGGGTGGTGCGCATTGTATGGGTGTGTGTTACATTACATTCACTAGTAGGAGTGAGAAAAACATCACGGGGTGGTGCGCATTGTATGGGTGTGTGTTACATTTCATTCACTAGTAGGAGTGAGAAAAACATCACGGGTGGGTGCGCATTGTATGGTTGTGTGTTACATTACATTCACTAGTAGGAGTGAGAAAAACATCACGGTGTGGTGCGCATTGTATGGGTGTGTGTTACATTACATTCACTAGTAGGAGTGAGAAAAACATCACGTGGTGGTGCGCATTGTATGGGTGTGTGTTACATTACATTCACTAGTAGGAGTGAGAAAAACATCACGGGGTGGTGCGCATTGTATGGGTGTGTGTTACATTACATTCACTAGTAGCAGTGAGAAAAACATCACGTGGTGGTGCACATTGTATGGGTGTGTGTTACATTACATTCACTAGTAGGAGTGAGAAAAACATCACGGGGTGGTGCGCATTGTATGGGTGTGTGTTACATTACATTCACTACTAGGAGTGAAAAAAACATCACGGTGTGGTGCGCGTTGTATGGGTGTGTGTTACATTAGATTCACTAGTAGGAGTGAGAAAAACATCACGGGGTGGTGCGCATTGTATGGGTGTGTGTTACATTACATTCACTAGTAGGAGTGAGAAAAACATCACGGGGTGGTGCGCATTGTATGGGTGTGTGTTACATTACATTCACTAGTAGGAGTGAGAAAAACATCACGGGGTGGTGCGCATTGTATGGGTGTGTGTTACATTACATTCACTAGTAGGAGTGAGAAAAACATCACGGGGTGGTGCGCATTGTATGGGTGTGTGTTACATTACATTCACTACTAGGAGTGAGAAAAACATCACGGGGTGGTGTGAATTGGAGGGTCTGAATTAGGATAGGAAGTGAGTGGCAATGTAGGATGGAGTAAAGCACCACGGGGTGGTCAGCATGGGGAGGTCAGGGAACATGCAGTGGCAATGTAGGATAGGTTTCTGAAAAACATCGCGGGGTCGTGCGCATTATATGAGTGTGTGTTACATTAGATTCACTAGTAGGAGTGAGAAAAACATCAGAGGGTGGTGCGCATTGTATGGGTGTGTGTTACATTACATTCACTAGTAGGAGTGAGAAAAACATCTCGGGGTGGTGTGCATTGTATGGGTGTGTGTTACATTACATTCACTAGTAGGAGTGAGAAAAACATCACGGGGTGGTGCGCATTGTATGGGTGTGTGTTACATTACATTCACTAGTAGGAGTGAGAAAAACATCACGGGGTGGTGCGCATTGTATGGGTGTGTGTTACATTACATTCACTAGTAGGAGTGAGAAAAACATCACGGGGTGGTGCGCATTGTGTGGGTGTGTGTTACATTACATTCACTAGTAGGAGTGAGAAAAACATCACGGGGTGGTGCGCATTGTATGGGTGTGTGTTACATTACATTCACTAGTAGGAGTGAGAAAAACATCACGGGGTGGTGCGCATTGTATGGGTGTGTGTTACATTACATTCACTAATAGGAGTGAGAAAAACATCACGTGGTGGTGCGCATTGTATGGGTGTGTGTTACATTACATTCACTAGTAGGAGTGAGAAAAACATCACGGGGTGGTGCGCATTGTATGGGTGTGTGTTACATTACATTCACAAGTAGGAGTGAGAAAAACATCACGGGGTGGTGCGCATTGTATGGGTGTGTGTTACATTAGATTCACTAGTAGGAGTGAGAAAAACATCACGGGGTGGTGCGCATTGTATGGGTGTGTGTTACATTAGATTCACTAGTAGGAGTGAGAAAAACATCACGGGGTGGTGCGCATTGTATGGGTGTGTGTTACATTACATTCACTAGTAGGAGTGAGAAAAACATCACGGGGTGGTGCGCATTGTATGGGTGTGTGTTACATTACATTCACTAGTAGGAGTGAGAAAAACATCACGGGGTGGTGCGCATTGTATGGGTGTGTGTTACATTACATTCACTTGTAGGAGTGAGAAAATCATCACGGGGTGGTGCGCATTGTATGGGTGTGTGTTACATTACATTCACTAGTAGGAGTGAGAAAAACATCACGGGGTGGTGCGCATTGTATGGGTATGTGTTACATTACATTCACTAGTAGGAGTGAGAAAAACATCACGGGGTGGTGCGCATTGTATGGGTGTGTGTTACATTACATTCACTAGTAGGAGTGAGAAAAACATCACGGGGTGGTGCGCATTGTATGGGTGTGTGTTACATTACATTCACTAGTAGGAGTGAGAAAAACATCACCGGTTGGTGCGAATTGTATGGTTGTGTGTTACATTACATTCACTAGTAGGAGTGAGAAAAACATCACGGGGTGGTGCGCATTGTATGGGTGTGTGTTACATTACATTCACTAGTAGGAGTGAGAAAAACATCACGGGGTGGTGCGCATTGTATGGGTGTGTGTTACATTACATTCACTAGTAGGAGTGAGAAAAACATCACGGGTGGGTGCGCATTGTATGGTTGTGTGTTACATTACATTCACTAGTAGGAGTGAGAAAAACATCACGGTGTGGTGCGCATTGTATGGGTGTGTGTTACATTACATTCACTAGTAGGAGTGAGAAAAACATCACGGGGTGGTGTGAATCGGAGGGTCTGAATTAGGATAGGCAGAGAGTGGCAATGTAGGATGGAGTAAAGCACCACGGGGTGGTCAGCATGGGGAGGTCAGGGAACATGCAGTGGCAATGTAGGATAGGTTTCTGAAAAACATCGCGGGGTGGTGCGCATTGTATGGCTGTGTGTTACATTACATTCGCTAGTAGGAGTGAGAAAAACATCACGGGGTGGTGCGCATTGTATGGGTGTGTGTTACATTACATTCACTAGTAGGAGTGAGAAAAACATCACGGGGTGGTGCGCATTGTATGGGTGTGTGTTACATTACATTCACTAGTAGGAGTGAGAAAAACATCACGGGGTGGTGCGCATTGTGTGGGTGTGTGTTACATTACATTCACTAGTAGGAGTGAGAAAAACATCAAGGGGTGGTGCGCATTGTGTGGGTGTGTGTTACATTACATTCACTAGTAGGAGTGAGAAAAACATCACGGGGTGGTGCGCATTGTATGGGTGTGTGTTACATTACATTCACTAGTAGGAGTGAGAAAAACATCACGGGTTGGTGTGCATTGTATGGGTGTGTGTTACATTACATTCACTAGTCGGAGTGAGAAAAACATCACTGGGTGGTGCGCATTGTATGGGTGTGTGTTACATTACATTCACTAGTAGGAGTGAGAAAAACATCACGGGGTGGTGCGCATTGTATGGGTGTGTGTTACATTACATTCACTAGTAGGAGTGAGAAAAACATCACGGGGTGGTGCGCATTGTATGGGTGTGTGTTACATTACATTCACTACTGGGAGTGAGAAAAACATCACTGGGTGGTGTGAATCGGAGGGTCTGAATTAGGATAGGCAGTGAGTGGCAATGTAGGATGTAGAAAAGCACCGCGGGGTGGTCAGCATGGGGAGGTCAGGGAACATGCAGTGGCAATGTAGGATAGGTTTCTGAAAAACATCGCAGGGTGGTGCGCATTGTATGGGTGTGTGTTACATTAGATTCACTAGTAGGAGTGAGAAAAACATCACGGGGTGGTGCGCATTGTATGGGTGTGTGTTACATTACATTGACTAGTAGGAGTGAGAAAAACATCACGGGGTGGTGCGCATTGTATGGGTGTGTGTTACATTACATTCACTAGTAGGAGTGAGAAAAACATCACGGGGTGGTGCGCATTGTATGGGTGTGTGTTACATTACATTCACTACTAGGAGTGAGAAAAACATCACGTCGTGGTGTGAATCGGAGGGTCTGAATTAGGATAGGAAGTGAGTGGCAATGTAGGATGGAGTAAAGCACCACGGGGTGGTCAGCATGGGGAGGTCAGGGAACATGCAGTGGCAATGTAGGATAGGTTTCTGAAAAACATCGCGGGGTCGTGCGCATTGTATGGGTGTGTGTTACATTAGATTCACTAGTAGGAGTGAGAAAAACATCAGAGGGTGGTGCGCATTGTATGGGTGTGTGTTACATTACATTCACTAGTAGGAGTGAGAAAAACATCACGGGGTGGTGTGCATTGTATGGGTGTGTGTTACATTACATTCACTAGTAGGAGTGAGAAAAACATCACGGGGTGGTGCGCATTGTATGGGTGTGTGTTACATTACATTCACTAGTAGGAGTGAGAAAAACATCACGGGGTGGTGCGCATTGTATGGGTGTGTGTTACATTACATTCACTAGTAGGAGTGAGAAAAACATCACGGGGTGGTGCGCATTGTGTGGGTGTGTGTTACATTACATTCACTAGTAGGAGTGAGAAAAACATCACGGGGTGGTGCGCATTGTATGGGTGTGTGTTACATTACATTCACTAGTAGGAGTGAGAAAAACATCACGGGGTGGTGCGCATTGTATGGGTGTGTGTTACATTACATTCACTAGTAGGAGTGAGAAAAACATCACGTGGTGGTGCGCATTGTATGGGTGTGTGTTACATTACATTCACTAGTAGGAGTGAGAAAAACATCACGGGGTGGTGCGCATTGTATGGGTGTGTGTTACATTACATTCACAAGTAGGAGTGAGAAAAACATCACGGGGTGGTGCGCATTGTATGGGTGTGTGTTACATTAGATTCACTAGTAGGAGTGAGAAAAACATCACGGGGTGGTGCGCATTGTATGGGTGTGTGTTACATTAGATTCACTAGTAGAGTGAGAAAAACATCACGGGGTGGTGCGCATTGTATGGGTGTGTGTTACATTACATTCACTAGTAGGAGTGAGAAAAACATCACGGGGTGGTGCGCATTGTATGGGTGTGTGTTACATTACATTCACTAGTAGGAGTGAGAAAAACATCACGGGGTGGTGCGCATTGTATGGGTGTGTGTTACATTACATTCACTTGTAGGAGTGAGAAAAACATCACGGTGTGGTGCGCATTGTATGGGTGTGTGTTACATTACATTCACTAGTAGGAGTGAGAAAAACATCACGGGGTGGTGCGCATTGTATGGGTGTGTGTTACATTACATTTACTAGTAGGAGTGAGAAAAACATCACGGGGTGGTGCGCATTGTATGGGTGTGTGTTACATTACATTGACTAGTAGGAGTGAGAAAAACATCACGGGGTGGTGCGCATTGTAGGGGTGTGTGTTACATTACATTCACTAGTAGGAGTGAGAAAAACATCACGGGTTGGTGCGCATTGTATGGTTGTGTGTTACATTACATTCACTAGTAGGAGTGAGAAAAACATCACGGGGTGGTGCGCATTGTATGGGTGTGTGTTACATTACATTCACTAGTAGGAGTGAGAAAAACATCACGGGGTGGTGCGCATTGTATGGGTGTGTGTTACATTTCATTCACTAGTAGGAGTGAGAAAAACATCACGGGTGGGTGCGCATTGTATGGTTGTGTGTTACATTACATTCACTAGTAGGAGTGAGAAAAACATCACGGTGTGGTGCGCATTGTATGGGTGTGTGTTACATTACATTCACTAGTAGGAGTGAGAAAAACATCACGGGGTGGTGTGAATCGGAGGGTCAGAATTAGGATAGGCAGAGAGTGGCAATGTAGGATGGAGTAAAGCACCACGGGGTGGTCAGCATGGGGAGGTCAGGGAACATGCAGTGGCAATGTAGGATAGGTTTCTGAAAAACATCGCGGGGTGGTGCGCATTGTATGGCTGTGTGTTACATTACATTCACTAGTAGGAGTGAGAAAAACATCACGGGGTGGTGCGCATTGTATGGGTGTGTGTTACATTACATTCACTAGTAGGAGTGAGAAAAACATCACGGGGTGGTGCGCATTGTATGGGTGTGTGTTACATTACATTCACTAGTAGGAGTGAGAAAAACATCACGGGGTGGTGCGCATTGTGTGGGTGTGTGTTACATTACATTCACTAGTAGGAGTGAGAAAAACATCAAGGGGTGGTGCGCATTGTGTGGGTGTGTGTTACATTACATTCACTAGTAGGAGTGAGAAAAACATCACGGGGTGGTGCGCATTGTATGGGTGTGTGTTACATTACATTCACTAGTAGGAGTGAGAAAAACATCACGGGGTGGTGCGCATTGTATGGGTGTGTGTTACATTACATTCACTAGTCGGAGTGAGAAAAACATCACTGGGTGGTGCGCATTGTATGGGTGTGTGTTACATTACATTCACTAGTAGGAGTGAGAAAAACATCACGTGGTGGTGCGCATTGTATGGGTGTGTGTTACATTACATTCACTAGTAGGAGTGAGAAAAACATCACGGGGTGGTGCGCATTGTATGGGTGTGTGTTACATTACATTCACTAGTAGGAGTGAGAAAAACATCACGGGGTGGTGCGCATTGTATGGGTGTGTGTTACATTACATTCACTAGTAGGAGTGAGAAAAACATCACGGGGTGGTGCGCATTGTATGGGTGTGTGTTACATTACATTCACTACTAGGAGTGAGAAAAACATCACGGGGTGGTGTGAATTGGAGGGTCTGAATTAGGATAGGAAGTGAGTGGCAATGTAGGATGGAGTAAAGCACCACGGGGTGGTCAGCATGGGGAGGTCAGGGAACATGCAGTGGCAATGTAGGATAGGTTTCTGAAAAACATCGCGGGGTCGTGCGCAATATATGAGTGTGTGTTACATTAGATTCACTAGTAGGAGTGAGAAAAACATCAGAGGGTGGTGCGCATTGTATGGGTGTGTGTTACATTACATTCACTAGTAGGAGTGAGAAAAACATCTCGGGGTGGTGTGCATTGTATGGGTGTGTGTTACATTACATTCACTAGTAGGAGTGAGAAAAACATCACGGGGTGGTGCGCATTGTATGGGTGTGTGTTACATTACATTCACTAGTAGGAGTGAGAAAAACATCACGGGGTGGTGCGCATTGTATGGGTGTGTGTTACATTACATTCACTAGTAGGAGTGAGAAAAACATCACGGGGTGGTGCGCATTGTGTGGGTGTGTGTTACATTACATTCACTAGTAGGAGTGAGAAAAACATCACGGGGTGGTGCGCATTGTATGGGTGTGTGTTACATTACATTCACTAGTAGGAGTGAGAAAAACATCACGGGGTGGTGCGCATTGTATGGGTGTGTGTTACATTACATTCACTAATAGGAGTGAGAAAAACATCACGTGGTGGTGCGCATTGTATGGGTGTGTGTTACATTACATTCACTAGTAGGAGTGAGAAAAACATCACGGGGTGGTGCGCATTGTATGGGTGTGTGTTACATTACATTCACAAGTAGGAGTGAGAAAAACATCACGGGGTGGTGCGCATTGTATGGGTGTGTGTTACATTAGATTCACTAGTAGGAGTGAGAAAAACATCACGGGGTGGTGCGCATTGTATGGGTGTGTGTTACATTACATTCACTAGTAGGAGTGAGAAAAACATCACGGGGTGGTGCGCATTGTATGGGTGTGTGTTATATTACATTCACTTGTAGGAGTGAGAAAATCATCACGGGGTGGTGCGCATTGTATGGGTGTGTGTTACATTACATTCACTAGTAGGAGTGAGAAAAACATCACGGGGTGGTGCGCATTGTATGGGTATGTGTTACATTACATTCACTAGTAGGAGTGAGAAAAACATCACGGGGTGGTGCGCATTGTATGGGTGTGTGTTACATTACATTCACTAGTAGGAGTGAGAAAAACATCACGGGGTGGTGCGCATTGTATGGGTGTGTGTTACATTACATTCACTAGTAGGAGTGAGAAAAACATCACGGGTTGGTGCGAATTGTATGGTTGTGTGTTACATTACATTCACTAGTAGGAGTGAGAAAAACATCACGGGGTGGTGCGCATTGTATGGGTGTGTGTTACATTACATTCACTAGTAGGAGTGAGAAAAACATCACGGGGTGGTGCGCATTGTATGGGTGTGTGTTACATTACATTCACTAGTAGGAGTGAGAAAAACATCACGGGTGGGTGCGCATTGTATGGTTGTGTGTTACATTACATTCACTAGTAGGAGTGAGAAAAACATCACGGTGTGGTGCGCATTGTATGGGTGTGTGTTACATTACATTCACTAGTAGGAGTGAGAAAAACATCACGGGGTGGTGTGAATCGGAGGGTCTGAATTAGGATAGGCAGAGAGTGGCAATGTAGGATGGAGTAAAGCACCACGGGGTGGTCAGCATGGGGAGGTCAGGGAACATGCAGTGGCAATGTAGGATAGGTTTCTGAAAAACATCGCGGGGTGGTGCGCATTGTATGGCTGTGTGTTACATTACATTCGCTAGTAGGAGTGAGAAAAACATCACGGGGTGGTGCGCATTGTATGGGTGTGTGTTACATTACATTCACTAGTAGGAGTGAGAAAAACATCACGGGGTGGTGCGCATTGTATGGGTGTGTGTTACATTACATTCACTAGTAGGAGTGAGAAAAACATCACGGGGTGGTGCGCATTGTGTGGGTGTGTGTTACATTACATTCACTAGTAGGAGTGAGAAAAACATCAAGGGGTGGTGCGCATTGTGTGGGTGTGTGTTACATTACATTCACTAGTAGGAGTGAGAAAAACATCACGGGGTGGTGCGCATTGTATGGGTGTGTGTTACATTACATTCACTAGTAGGAGTGAGAGAAACATCACGGGTTGGTGTGCATTGTATGGGTGTGTGTTACATTACATTCACTAGTCGGAGTGAGAAAAACATCACTGGGTGGTGCGCATTGTATGGGTGTGTGTTACATTACATTCACTAGTAGGAGTGAGAAAAACATCACGTGGTGGTGCGCATTGTATGGGTGTGTGTTACATTACATTCACTAGTAGGAGTGAGAAAAACATCACGGGGTGGTGCGCATTGTATGGGTGTGTGTTACATTACATTCACTACTGGGAGTGAGAAAAACATCACTGGGTGGTGTGAATCGGAGGGTCTGAATTAGGATAGGCAGTGAGTGGCAATGTAGGATGTAGAAAAGCACCGCGGGGTGGTCAGCATGGGGAGGTCAGGGAACATGCAGTGGCAATGTAGGATAGGTTTCTGAAAAACATCGCAGGGTGGTGCGCATTGTATGGGTGTGTGTTACATTAGATTCACTAGTAGGAGTGAGAAAAACATCACAGGGTGGTGCGCATTGTATGGGTGTGTGTTACATTACATTCACTAGTAGGAGTGAGAAAAACATCACGGGGTGGTGCGCATTGTATGGGTGTGTGTTACATTACATTCACTACTAGGAGTGAGAAAAACATCACGTCGTGGTGTGAATCGGAGGGTCTGAATTAGGATAGGAAGTGAGTGGCAATGTAGGATGGAGTAAAGCACCACGGGGTGGTCAGCATGGGGAGGTCAGGGAACATGCAGTGGCAATGTAGGATAGGTTTCTGAAAAACATCGCGGGGTCGTGCGCATTGTATGGGTGTGTGTTACATTAGATTCACTAGTAGGAGTGAGAAAAACATCAGAGGGTGGTGCGCATTGTATGGGTGTGTGTTACATTACATTCACTAGTAGGAGTGAGAAAAACATCACGGGGTGGTGTGCATTGTATGGGTGTGTGTTACATTACATTCACTAGTAGGAGTGAGAAAAACATCACGGGGTGGTGCGCATTGTATGGGTGTGTGTTACATTACATTCACTAGTAGGAGTGAGAAAAACATCACGGGGTGGTGCGCATTGTATGGGTGTGTGTTACATTACATTCACTAGTAGGAGTGAGAAAAACATCACGGGGTGGTGCGCATTGTGTGGGTGTGTGTTACATTACATTCACTAGTAGGAGTGAGAAAAACATCACGGGGTGGTGCGCATTGTATGGGTGTGTGTTACATTACATTCACTAGTAGGAGTGAGAAAAACATCACGGGGTGGTGCGCATTGTATGGGTGTGTGTTACATTACATTCACTAGTAGGAGTGAGAAAAACATCACGTGGTGGTGCGCATTGTATGGGTGTGTGTTACATTACATTCACTAGTAGGAGTGAGAAAAACATCACGGGGTGGTGCGCATTGTATGGGTGTGTGTTACATTACATTCACAAGTAGGAGTGAGAAAAACATCACGGGGTGGTGCGCATTGTATGGGTGTGTGTTACATTAGATTCACTAGTAGGAGTGAGAAAAACATCACGGGGTGGTGCGCATTGTATGGGTGTGTGTTACATTAGATTCACTAGTAGAGTGAGAAAAACATCACGGGGTGGTGCGCATTGTATGGGTGTGTGTTACATTACATTCACTAGTAGGAGTGAGAAAAACATCACGGGGTGGTGCGCATTGTATGGGTGTGTGTTACATTACATTCACTAGTAGGAGTGAGAAAAACATCACGGGGTGGTGCGCATTGTATGGGTGTGTGTTACATTACATTCACTTGTAGGAGTGAGAAAAACATCACGGTGTGGTGCGCATTGTATGGGTGTGTGTTACATTACATTCACTAGTAGGAGTGAGAAAAACATCACGGGGTGGTGCGCATTGTATGGGTGTGTGTTACATTACATTTACTAGTAGGAGTGAGAAAAACATCACGGGGTGGTGCGCATTGTATGGGTGTGTGTTACATTACATTGACTAGTAGGAGTGAGAAAAACATCACGGGGTGGTGCGCATTGTAGGGGTGTGTGTTACATTACATTCACTAGTAGGAGTGAGAAAAACATCACGGGTTGGTGCGCATTGTATGGTTGTGTGTTACATTACATTCACTAGTAGGAGTGAGAAAAACATCACGGGGTGGTGCGCATTGTATGGGTGTGTGTTACATTACATTCACTAGTAGGAGTGAGAAAAACATCACGGGGTGGTGCGCATTGTATGGGTGTGTGTTACATTTCATTCACTAGTAGGAGTGAGAAAAACATCACGGGTGGGTGCGCATTGTATGGTTGTGTGTTACATTACATTCACTAGTAGGAGTGAGAAAAACATCACGGTGTGGTGCGCATTGTATGGGTGTGTGTTACATTACATTCACTAGTAGGAGTGAGAAAAACATCACGGGGTGGTGTGAATCGGAGGGTCAGAATTAGGATAGGCAGAGAGTGGCAATGTAGGATGGAGTAAAGCACCACGGGGTGGTCAGCATGGGGAGGTCAGGGAACATGCAGTGGCAATGTAGGATAGGTTTCTGAAAAACATCGCGGGGTGGTGCGCATTGTATGGCTGTGTGTTACATTACATTCACTAGTAGGAGTGAGAAAAACATCACGGGGTGGTGCGCATTGTATGGGTGTGTGTTACATTACATTCACTAGTAGGAGTGAGAAAAACATCACGGGGTGGTGCGCATTGTATGGGTGTGTGTTACATTACATTCACTAGTAGGAGTGAGAAAAACATCACGGGGTGGTGCGCATTGTGTGGGTGTGTGTTACATTACATTCACTAGTAGGAGTGAGAAAAACATCAAGGGGTGGTGCGCATTGTGTGGGTGTGTGTTACATTACATTCACTAGTAGGAGTGAGAAAAACATCACGGGGTGGTGCGCATTGTATGGGTGTGTGTTACATTACATTCACTAGTAGGAGTGAGAAAAACATCACGGGGTGGTGCGCATTGTATGGGTGTGTGTTACATTACATTCACTAGTCGGAGTGAGAAAAACATCACTGGGTGGTGCGCATTGTATGGGTGTGTGTTACATTACATTCACTAGTAGGAGTGAGAAAAACATCACGTGGTGGTGCGCATTGTATGGGTGTGTGTTACATTACATTCACTAGTAGGAGTGAGAAAAACATCACGGGGTGGTGCGCATTGTATGGGTGTGTGTTACATTACATTCACTAGTAGGAGTGAGAAAAACATCACGGGGTGGTGCGCATTGTATGGGTGTGTGTTACATTACATTCACTAGTAGGAGTGAGAAAAACATCACGGGGTGGTGCGCATTGTATGGGTGTGTGTTACATTACATTCACTACTAGGAGTGAGAAAAACATCACGGGGTGGTGTGAATTGGAGGGTCTGAATTAGGATAGGAAGTGAGTGGCAATGTAGGATGGAGTAAAGCACCACGGGGTGGTCAGCATGGGGAGGTCAGGGAACATGCAGTGGCAATGTAGGATAGGTTTCTGAAAAACATCGCGGGGTCGTGCGCAATATATGAGTGTGTGTTACATTAGATTCACTAGTAGGAGTGAGAAAAACATCAGAGGGTGGTGCGCATTGTATGGGTGTGTGTTACATTACATTCACTAGTAGGAGTGAGAAAAACATCTCGGGGTGGTGTGCATTGTATGGGTGTGTGTTACATTACATTCACTAGTAGGAGTGAGAAAAACATCACGGGGTGGTGCGCATTGTATGGGTGTGTGTTACATTACATTCACTAGTAGGAGTGAGAAAAACATCACGGGGTGGTGCGCATTGTATGGGTGTGTGTTACATTACATTCACTAGTAGGAGTGAGAAAAACATCACGGGGTGGTGCGCATTGTGTGGGTGTGTGTTACATTACATTCACTAGTAGGAGTGAGAAAAACATCACGGGGTGGTGCGCATTGTATGGGTGTGTGTTACATTACATTCACTAGTAGGAGTGAGAAAAACATCACGGGGTGGTGCGCATTGTATGGGTGTGTGTTACATTACATTCACTAATAGGAGTGAGAAAAACATCACGTGGTGGTGCGCATTGTATGGGTGTGTGTTACATTACATTCACTAGTAGGAGTGAGAAAAACATCACGGGGTGGTGCGCATTGTATGGGTGTGTGTTACATTACATTCACAAGTAGGAGTGAGAAAAACATCACGGGGTGGTGCGCATTGTATGGGTGTGTGTTACATTAGATTCACTAGTAGGAGTGAGAAAAACATCACGGGGTGGTGCGCATTGTATGGGTGTGTGTTACATTACATTCACTAGTAGGAGTGAGAAAAACATCACGGGGTGGTGCGCATTGTATGGGTGTGTGTTATATTACATTCACTTGTAGGAGTGAGAAAATCATCACGGGGTGGTGCGCATTGTATGGGTGTGTGTTACATTACATTCACTAGTAGGAGTGAGAAAAACATCACGGGGTGGTGCGCCTTGTATGGGTGTGTGTTACATTACATTCACTAGTAGGAGTGAGAAAACCATCACGGGGTGGTGCGCATTGTATGGGTGTGTGTTACATTACATTCACTAGTAGCAGTGAGAAAAACATCACGGGGTGGTGCGCATTGTATGGGTGTGTGTTACATTAGATTCACTAGTAGCAGTGAGAAAAACATCACGGGGTGGTGCGCATTGTATGGGTGTGTGTTACATTAGATTCACTAGTAGGAGTGAGAAAAACATCACGGGGTGGTGCGCATTGTATGGGTGTGTGTTACATTAGATTCACTAGTAGCAGTGAGAAAAACATCACGGGGTGGTGCGCATTGTATGGGTGTGTGTTACATTAGATTCACTAGTACGAGTGAGAAAAACATCACGTGGTGGTGCGCATTGTATGGGTGTGTGTTACATTAGATTCACTAGTAGGAGTGAGAAAAACATCACGGGGTGGTGCGCATTGTATGGGTGTGTGTTACATTAGATTCACTAGTAGGAGTGAGAAAAACATCACGGGGTGGTGCGCATTGTATGGGTGTGTGTTACATTACATTCACTAGTAGCAGTGAGAAAAACATCACGTGGTGGTGCACATTGTATGGGTGTGTGTTACATTACATTCACTAGTAGGAGTGAGAAAAACATCACGGGGTGGTGCGCATTGTATGGGTGTGTGTTACATTACATTCACTACTAGGAGTGAAAAAAACATCACGGTGTGGTGCGCGTTGTATGGGTGTGTGTTACATTAGATTCACTAGTAGGAGTGAGAAAAACATCACGGGGTGGTGCGCATTGTATGGGTGTGTGTTACATTACATTCACTAGTAGGAGTGAGAAAAACATCACGGGGTGGTGCGCATTGTATGGGTGTGTGTTACATTACATTCACTAGTAGGAGTGAGAAAAACATCACGGGGTGGTGCGCATTGTATGGGTGTGTGTTACATTACATTCACTAGTAGGAGTGAGAAAAACATCACGGGGTGGTGCGCATTGTATGGGTGTGTGTTACATTACATTCACTACTAGGAGTGAGAAAAACATCACGGGGTGGTGTGAATTGGAGGGTCTGAATTAGGATAGGAAGTGAGTGGCAATGTAGGATGGAGTAAAGCACCACGGGGTGGTCAGCATGGGGAGGTCAGGGAACATGCAGTGGCAATGTAGGATAGGTTTCTGAAAAACATCGCGGGGTCGTGCGCATTATATGAGTGTGTGTTACATTAGATTCACTAGTAGGAGTGAGAAAAACATCAGAGGGTGGTGCGCATTGTATGGGTGTGTGTTACATTACATTCACTAGTAGGAGTGAGAAAAACATCTCGGGGTGGTGTGCATTGTATGGGTGTGTGTTACATTACATTCACTAGTAGGAGTGAGAAAAACATCACGGGGTGGTGCGCATTGTATGGGTGTGTGTTACATTACATTCACTAGTAGGAGTGAGAAAAACATCACGGGGTGGTGCGCATTGTATGGGTGTGTGTTACATTACATTCACTAGTAGGAGTGAGAAAAACATCACGGGGTGGTGCGCATTGTGTGGGTGTGTGTTACATTACATTCACTAGTAGGAGTGAGAAAAACATCACGGGGTGGTGCGCATTGTATGGGTGTGTGTTACATTACATTCACTAGTAGGAGTGAGAAAAACATCACGGGGTGGTGCGCATTGTATGGGTGTGTGTTACATTACATTCACTAATAGGAGTGAGAAAAACATCACGTGGTGGTGCGCATTGTATGGGTGTGTGTTACATTACATTCACTAGTAGGAGTGAGAAAAACATCACGGGGTGGTGCGCATTGTATGGGTGTGTGTTACATTACATTCACAAGTAGGAGTGAGAAAAACATCACGGGGTGGTGCGCATTGTATGGGTGTGTGTTACATTAGATTCACTAGTAGGAGTGAGAAAAACATCACGGGGTGGTGCGCATTGTATGGGTGTGTGTTACATTAGATTCACTAGTAGGAGTGAGAAAAACATCACGGGGTGGTGCGCATTGTATGGGTGTGTGTTACATTACATTCACTAGTAGGAGTGAGAAAAACATCACGGGGTGGTGCGCATTGTATGGGTGTGTGTTACATTACATTCACTAGTAGGAGTGAGAAAAACATCACGGGGTGGTGCGCATTGTATGGGTGTGTGTTACATTACATTCACTTGTAGGAGTGAGAAAATCATCACGGGGTGGTGCGCATTGTATGGGTGTGTGTTACATTACATTCACTAGTAGGAGTGAGAAAAACATCACGGGGTGGTGCGCATTGTATGGGTATGTGTTACATTACATTCACTAGTAGGAGTGAGAAAAACATCACGGGGTGGTGCGCATTGTATGGGTGTGTGTTACATTACATTCACTAGTAGGAGTGAGAAAAACATCACGGGGTGGTGCGCATTGTATGGGTGTGTGTTACATTACATTCACTAGTAGGAGTGAGAAAAACATCACCGGTTGGTGCGAATTGTATGGTTGTGTGTTACATTACATTCACTAGTAGGAGTGAGAAAAACATCACGGGGTGGTGCGCATTGTATGGGTGTGTGTTACATTACATTCACTAGTAGGAGTGAGAAAAACATCACGGGGTGGTGCGCATTGTATGGGTGTGTGTTACATTACATTCACTAGTAGGAGTGAGAAAAACATCACGGGTGGGTGCGCATTGTATGGTTGTGTGTTACATTACATTCACTAGTAGGAGTGAGAAAAACATCACGGTGTGGTGCGCATTGTATGGGTGTGTGTTACATTACATTCACTAGTAGGAGTGAGAAAAACATCACGGGGTGGTGTGAATCGGAGGGTCTGAATTAGGATAGGCAGAGAGTGGCAATGTAGGATGGAGTAAAGCACCACGGGGTGGTCAGCATGGGGAGGTCAGGGAACATGCAGTGGCAATGTAGGATAGGTTTCTGAAAAACATCGCGGGGTGGTGCGCATTGTATGGCTGTGTGTTACATTACATTCGCTAGTAGGAGTGAGAAAAACATCACGGGGTGGTGCGCATTGTATGGGTGTGTGTTACATTACATTCACTAGTAGGAGTGAGAAAAACATCACGGGGTGGTGCGCATTGTATGGGTGTGTGTTACATTACATTCACTAGTAGGAGTGAGAAAAACATCACGGGGTGGTGCGCATTGTGTGGGTGTGTGTTACATTACATTCACTAGTAGGAGTGAGAAAAACATCAAGGGGTGGTGCGCATTGTGTGGGTGTGTGTTACATTACATTCACTAGTAGGAGTGAGAAAAACATCACGGGGTGGTGCGCATTGTATGGGTGTGTGTTACATTACATTCACTAGTAGGAGTGAGAAAAACATCACGGGTTGGTGTGCATTGTATGGGTGTGTGTTACATTACATTCACTAGTCGGAGTGAGAAAAACATCACTGGGTGGTGCGCATTGTATGGGTGTGTGTTACATTACATTCACTAGTAGGAGTGAGAAAAACATCACGGGGTGGTGCGCATTGTATGGGTGTGTGTTACATTACATTCACTAGTAGGAGTGAGAAAAACATCACGGGGTGGTGCGCATTGTATGGGTGTGTGTTACATTACATTCACTACTGGGAGTGAGAAAAACATCACTGGGTGGTGTGAATCGGAGGGTCTGAATTAGGATAGGCAGTGAGTGGCAATGTAGGATGTAGAAAAGCACCGCGGGGTGGTCAGCATGGGGAGGTCAGGGAACATGCAGTGGCAATGTAGGATAGGTTTCTGAAAAACATCGCAGGGTGGTGCGCATTGTATGGGTGTGTGTTACATTAGATTCACTAGTAGGAGTGAGAAAAACATCACGGGGTGGTGCGCATTGTATGGGTGTGTGTTACATTACATTGACTAGTAGGAGTGAGAAAAACATCACGGGGTGGTGCGCATTGTATGGGTGTGTGTTACATTACATTCACTAGTAGGAGTGAGAAAAACATCACGGGGTGGTGCGCATTGTATGGGTGTGTGTTACATTACATTCACTACTAGGAGTGAGAAAAACATCACGTCGTGGTGTGAATCGGAGGGTCTGAATTAGGATAGGAAGTGAGTGGCAATGTAGGATGGAGTAAAGCACCACGGGGTGGTCAGCATGGGGAGGTCAGGGAACATGCAGTGGCAATGTAGGATAGGTTTCTGAAAAACATCGCGGGGTCGTGCGCATTGTATGGGTGTGTGTTACATTAGATTCACTAGTAGGAGTGAGAAAAACATCAGAGGGTGGTGCGCATTGTATGGGTGTGTGTTACATTACATTCACTAGTAGGAGTGAGAAAAACATCACGGGGTGGTGTGCATTGTATGGGTGTGTGTTACATTACATTCACTAGTAGGAGTGAGAAAAACATCACGGGGTGGTGCGCATTGTATGGGTGTGTGTTACATTACATTCACTAGTAGGAGTGAGAAAAACATCACGGGGTGGTGCGCATTGTATGGGTGTGTGTTACATTACATTCACTAGTAGGAGTGAGAAAAACATCACGGGGTGGTGCGCATTGTGTGGGTGTGTGTTACATTACATTCACTAGTAGGAGTGAGAAAAACATCACGGGGTGGTGCGCATTGTATGGGTGTGTGTTACATTACATTCACTAGTAGGAGTGAGAAAAACATCACGGGGTGGTGCGCATTGTATGGGTGTGTGTTACATTACATTCACTAGTAGGAGTGAGAAAAACATCACGTGGTGGTGCGCATTGTATGGGTGTGTGTTACATTACATTCACTAGTAGGAGTGAGAAAAACATCACGGGGTGGTGCGCATTGTATGGGTGTGTGTTACATTACATTCACAAGTAGGAGTGAGAAAAACATCACGGGGTGGTGCGCATTGTATGGGTGTGTGTTACATTAGATTCACTAGTAGGAGTGAGAAAAACATCACGGGGTGGTGCGCATTGTATGGGTGTGTGTTACATTAGATTCACTAGTAGAGTGAGAAAAACATCACGGGGTGGTGCGCATTGTATGGGTGTGTGTTACATTACATTCACTAGTAGGAGTGAGAAAAACATCACGGGGTGGTGCGCATTGTATGGGTGTGTGTTACATTACATTCACTAGTAGGAGTGAGAAAAACATCACGGGGTGGTGCGCATTGTATGGGTGTGTGTTACATTACATTCACTTGTAGGAGTGAGAAAAACATCACGGTGTGGTGCGCATTGTATGGGTGTGTGTTACATTACATTCACTAGTAGGAGTGAGAAAAACATCACGGGGTGGTGCGCATTGTATGGGTGTGTGTTACATTACATTTACTAGTAGGAGTGAGAAAAACATCACGGGGTGGTGCGCATTGTATGGGTGTGTGTTACATTACATTGACTAGTAGGAGTGAGAAAAACATCACGGGGTGGTGCGCATTGTAGGGGTGTGTGTTACATTACATTCACTAGTAGGAGTGAGAAAAACATCACGGGTTGGTGCGCATTGTATGGTTGTGTGTTACATTACATTCACTA
This sequence comes from Cavia porcellus, assembly GCF_034190915.1. Classification (NCBI taxonomy): domain Eukaryota; kingdom Metazoa; phylum Chordata; class Mammalia; order Rodentia; family Caviidae; genus Cavia; species Cavia porcellus. The sequence continues at coordinate 50,598 of NW_026947795.1, forward strand.
GTAGGAGTGAGAAAAACATCACGGGGTGGTGCGCATTGTATGGGTGTGTGTTACATTACATTCACTAGTAGGAGTGAGAAAAACATCACGGGGTGGTGCGCATTGTATGGGTGTGTGTTACATTTCATTCACTAGTAGGAGTGAGAAAAACATCACGGGTGGGTGCGCATTGTATGGTTGTGTGTTACATTACATTCACTAGTAGGAGTGAGAAAAACATCACGGTGTGGTGCGCATTGTATGGGTGTGTGTTACATTACATTCACTAGTAGGAGTGAGAAAAACATCACGTGGTGGTGCGCATTGTATGGGTGTGTGTTACATTACATTCACTAGTAGGAGTGAGAAAAACATCACGGGGTGGTGCGCATTGTATGGGTGTGTGTTACATTACATTCACTAGTAGCAGTGAGAAAAACATCACGTGGTGGTGCACATTGTATGGGTGTGTGTTACATTACATTCACTAGTAGGAGTGAGAAAAACATCACGGGGTGGTGCGCATTGTATGGGTGTGTGTTACATTACATTCACTACTAGGAGTGAAAAAAACATCACGGTGTGGTGCGCGTTGTATGGGTGTGTGTTACATTAGATTCACTAGTAGGAGTGAGAAAAACATCACGGGGTGGTGCGCATTGTATGGGTGTGTGTTACATTACATTCACTAGTAGGAGTGAGAAAAACATCACGGGGTGGTGCGCATTGTATGGGTGTGTGTTACATTACATTCACTAGTAGGAGTGAGAAAAACATCACGGGGTGGTGCGCATTGTATGGGTGTGTGTTACATTACATTCACTAGTAGGAGTGAGAAAAACATCACGGGGTGGTGCGCATTGTATGGGTGTGTGTTACATTACATTCACTACTAGGAGTGAGAAAAACATCACGGGGTGGTGTGAATTGGAGGGTCTGAATTAGGATAGGAAGTGAGTGGCAATGTAGGATGGAGTAAAGCACCACGGGGTGGTCAGCATGGGGAGGTCAGGGAACATGCAGTGGCAATGTAGGATAGGTTTCTGAAAAACATCGCGGGGTCGTGCGCATTATATGAGTGTGTGTTACATTAGATTCACTAGTAGGAGTGAGAAAAACATCAGAGGGTGGTGCGCATTGTATGGGTGTGTGTTACATTACATTCACTAGTAGGAGTGAGAAAAACATCTCGGGGTGGTGTGCATTGTATGGGTGTGTGTTACATTACATTCACTAGTAGGAGTGAGAAAAACATCACGGGGTGGTGCGCATTGTATGGGTGTGTGTTACATTACATTCACTAGTAGGAGTGAGAAAAACATCACGGGGTGGTGCGCATTGTATGGGTGTGTGTTACATTACATTCACTAGTAGGAGTGAGAAAAACATCACGGGGTGGTGCGCATTGTGTGGGTGTGTGTTACATTACATTCACTAGTAGGAGTGAGAAAAACATCACGGGGTGGTGCGCATTGTATGGGTGTGTGTTACATTACATTCACTAGTAGGAGTGAGAAAAATATCACGGGGTGGTGCGCATTGTATGGGTGTGTGTTACATTACATTCACTAATAGGAGTGAGAAAAACATCACGTGGTGGTGCGCATTGTATGGGTGTGTGTTACATTACATTCACTAGTAGGAGTGAGAAAAACATCACGGGGTGGTGCGCATTGTATGGGTGTGTGTTACATTACATTCACAAGTAGGAGTGAGAAAAACATCACGGGGTGGTGCGCATTGTATGGGTGTGTGTTACATTAGATTCACTAGTAGGAGTGAGAAAAACATCACGGGGTGGTGCGCATTGTATGGGTGTGTGTTACATTAGATTCACTAGTAGGAGTGAGAAAAACATCACGGGGTGGTGCGCATTGTATGGGTGTGTGTTACATTACATTCACTAGTAGGAGTGAGAAAAACATCACGGGGTGGTGCGCATTGTATGGGTGTGTGTTACATTACATTCACTAGTAGGAGTGAGAAAAACATCACGGGGTGGTGCGCATTGTATGGGTGTGTGTTACATTACATTCACTTGTAGGAGTGAGAAAATCATCACGGGGTGGTGCGCATTGTATGGGTGTGTGTTACATTACATTCACTAGTAGGAGTGAGAAAAACATCACGGGGTGGTGCGCATTGTATGGGTATGTGTTACATTACATTCACTAGTAGGAGTGAGAAAAACATCACGGGGTGGTGCGCATTGTATGGGTGTGTGTTACATTACATTCACTAGTAGGAGTGAGAAAAACATCACGGGGTGGTGCGCATTGTATGGGTGTGTGTTACATTACATTCACTAGTAGGAGTGAGAAAAACATCACCGGTTGGTGCGAATTGTATGGTTGTGTGTTACATTACATTCACTAGTAGGAGTGAGAAAAACATCACGGGGTGGTGCGCATTGTATGGGTGTGTGTTACATTACATTCACTAGTAGGAGTGAGAAAAACATCACGGGGTGGTGCGCATTGTATGGGTGTGTGTTACATTACATTCACTAGTAGGAGTGAGAAAAACATCACGGGTGGGTGCGCATTGTATGGTTGTGTGTTACATTACATTCACTAGTAGGAGTGAGAAAAACATCACGGTGTGGTGCGCATTGTATGGGTGTGTGTTACATTACATTCACTAGTAGGAGTGAGAAAAACATCACGGGGTGGTGTGAATCGGAGGGTCTGAATTAGGATAGGCAGAGAGTGGCAATGTAGGATGGAGTAAAGCACCACGGGGTGGTCAGCATGGGGAGGTCAGGGAACATGCAGTGGCAATGTAGGATAGGTTTCTGAAAAACATCGCGGGGTGGTGCGCATTGTATGGCTGTGTGTTACATTACATTCGCTAGTAGGAGTGAGAAAAACATCACGGGGTGGTGCGCATTGTATGGGTGTGTGTTACATTACATTCACTAGTAGGAGTGAGAAAAACATCACGGGGTGGTGCGCATTGTATGGGTGTGTGTTACATTACATTCACTAGTAGGAGTGAGAAAAACATCACGGGGTGGTGCGCATTGTGTGGGTGTGTGTTACATTACATTCACTAGTAGGAGTGAGAAAAACATCAAGGGGTGGTGCGCATTGTGTGGGTGTGTGTTACATTACATTCACTAGTAGGAGTGAGAAAAACATCACGGGGTGGTGCGCATTGTATGGGTGTGTGTTACATTACATTCACTAGTAGGAGTGAGAAAAACATCACGGGTTGGTGTGCATTGTATGGGTGTGTGTTACATTACATTCACTAGTCGGAGTGAGAAAAACATCACTGGGTGGTGCGCATTGTATGGGTGTGTGTTACATTACATTCACTAGTAGGAGTGAGAAAAACATCACGGGGTGGTGCGCATTGTATGGGTGTGTGTTACATTACATTCACTAGTAGGAGTGAGAAAAACATCACGGGGTGGTGCGCATTGTATGGGTGTGTGTTACATTACATTCACTACTGGGAGTGAGAAAAACATCACTGGGTGGTGTGAATCGGAGGGTCTGAATTAGGATAGGCAGTGAGTGGCAATGTAGGATGTAGAAAAGCACCGCGGGGTGGTCAGCATGGGGAGGTCAGGGAACATGCAGTGGCAATGTAGGATAGGTTTCTGAAAAACATCGCAGGGTGGTGCGCATTGTATGGGTGTGTGTTACATTAGATTCACTAGTAGGAGTGAGAAAAACATCACGGGGTGGTGCGCATTGTATGGGTGTGTGTTACATTACATTGACTAGTAGGAGTGAGAAAAACATCACGGGGTGGTGCGCATTGTATGGGTGTGTGTTACATTACATTCACTAGTAGGAGTGAGAAAAACATCACGGGGTGGTGCGCATTGTATGGGTGTGTGTTACATTACATTCACTACTAGGAGTGAGAAAAACATCACGTCGTGGTGTGAATCGGAGGGTCTGAATTAGGATAGGAAGTGAGTGGCAATGTAGGATGGAGTAAAGCACCACGGGGTGGTCAGCATGGGGAGGTCAGGGAACATGCAGTGGCAATGTAGGATAGGTTTCTGAAAAACATCGCGGGGTCGTGCGCATTGTATGGGTGTGTGTTACATTAGATTCACTAGTAGGAGTGAGAAAAACATCAGAGGGTGGTGCGCATTGTATGGGTGTGTGTTACATTACATTCACTAGTAGGAGTGAGAAAAACATCACGGGGTGGTGTGCATTGTATGGGTGTGTGTTACATTACATTCACTAGTAGGAGTGAGAAAAACATCACGGGGTGGTGCGCATTGTATGGGTGTGTGTTACATTACATTCACTAGTAGGAGTGAGAAAAACATCACGGGGTGGTGCGCATTGTATGGGTGTGTGTTACATTACATTCACTAGTAGGAGTGAGAAAAACATCACGGGGTGGTGCGCATTGTGTGGGTGTGTGTTACATTACATTCACTAGTAGGAGTGAGAAAAACATCACGGGGTGGTGCGCATTGTATGGGTGTGTGTTACATTACATTCACTAGTAGGAGTGAGAAAAACATCACGGGGTGGTGCGCATTGTATGGGTGTGTGTTACATTACATTCACTAGTAGGAGTGAGAAAAACATCACGTGGTGGTGCGCATTGTATGGGTGTGTGTTACATTACATTCACTAGTAGGAGTGAGAAAAACATCACGGGGTGGTGCGCATTGTATGGGTGTGTGTTACATTACATTCACAAGTAGGAGTGAGAAAAACATCACGGGGTGGTGCGCATTGTATGGGTGTGTGTTACATTAGATTCACTAGTAGGAGTGAGAAAAACATCACGGGGTGGTGCGCATTGTATGGGTGTGTGTTACATTAGATTCACTAGTAGAGTGAGAAAAACATCACGGGGTGGTGCGCATTGTATGGGTGTGTGTTACATTACATTCACTAGTAGGAGTGAGAAAAACATCACGGGGTGGTGCGCATTGTATGGGTGTGTGTTACATTACATTCACTAGTAGGAGTGAGAAAAACATCACGGGGTGGTGCGCATTGTATGGGTGTGTGTTACATTACATTCACTTGTAGGAGTGAGAAAAACATCACGGTGTGGTGCGCATTGTATGGGTGTGTGTTACATTACATTCACTAGTAGGAGTGAGAAAAACATCACGGGGTGGTGCGCATTGTATGGGTGTGTGTTACATTACATTTACTAGTAGGAGTGAGAAAAACATCACGGGGTGGTGCGCATTGTATGGGTGTGTGTTACATTACATTGACTAGTAGGAGTGAGAAAAACATCACGGGGTGGTGCGCATTGTAGGGGTGTGTGTTACATTACATTCACTAGTAGGAGTGAGAAAAACATCACGGGTTGGTGCGCATTGTATGGTTGTGTGTTACATTACATTCACTAGTAGGAGTGAGAAAAACATCACGGGGTGGTGCGCATTGTATGGGTGTGTGTTACATTACATTCACTAGTAGGAGTGAGAAAAACATCACGGGGTGGTGCGCATTGTATGGGTGTGTGTTACATTTCATTCACTAGTAGGAGTGAGAAAAACATCACGGGTGGGTGCGCATTGTATGGTTGTGTGTTACATTACATTCACTAGTAGGAGTGAGAAAAACATCACGGTGTGGTGCGCATTGTATGGGTGTGTGTTACATTACATTCACTAGTAGGAGTGAGAAAAACATCACGGGGTGGTGTGAATCGGAGGGTCAGAATTAGGATAGGCAGAGAGTGGCAATGTAGGATGGAGTAAAGCACCACGGGGTGGTCAGCATGGGGAGGTCAGGGAACATGCAGTGGCAATGTAGGATAGGTTTCTGAAAAACATCGCGGGGTGGTGCGCATTGTATGGCTGTGTGTTACATTACATTCACTAGTAGGAGTGAGAAAAACATCACGGGGTGGTGCGCATTGTATGGGTGTGTGTTACATTACATTCACTAGTAGGAGTGAGAAAAACATCACGGGGTGGTGCGCATTGTATGGGTGTGTGTTACATTACATTCACTAGTAGGAGTGAGAAAAACATCACGGGGTGGTGCGCATTGTGTGGGTGTGTGTTACATTACATTCACTAGTAGGAGTGAGAAAAACATCAAGGGGTGGTGCGCATTGTGTGGGTGTGTGTTACATTACATTCACTAGTAGGAGTGAGAAAAACATCACGGGGTGGTGCGCATTGTATGGGTGTGTGTTACATTACATTCACTAGTAGGAGTGAGAAAAACATCACGGGGTGGTGCGCATTGTATGGGTGTGTGTTACATTACATTCACTAGTCGGAGTGAGAAAAACATCACTGGGTGGTGCGCATTGTATGGGTGTGTGTTACATTACATTCACTAGTAGGAGTGAGAAAAACATCACGTGGTGGTGCGCATTGTATGGGTGTGTGTTACATTACATTCACTAGTAGGAGTGAGAAAAACATCACGGGGTGGTGCGCATTGTATGGGTGTGTGTTACATTACATTCACTAGTAGGAGTGAGAAAAACATCACGGGGTGGTGCGCATTGTATGGGTGTGTGTTACATTACATTCACTAGTAGGAGTGAGAAAAACATCACGGGGTGGTGCGCATTGTATGGGTGTGTGTTACATTACATTCACTACTAGGAGTGAGAAAAACATCACGGGGTGGTGTGAATTGGAGGGTCTGAATTAGGATAGGAAGTGAGTGGCAATGTAGGATGGAGTAAAGCACCACGGGGTGGTCAGCATGGGGAGGTCAGGGAACATGCAGTGGCAATGTAGGATAGGTTTCTGAAAAACATCGCGGGGTCGTGCGCAATATATGAGTGTGTGTTACATTAGATTCACTAGTAGGAGTGAGAAAAACATCAGAGGGTGGTGCGCATTGTATGGGTGTGTGTTACATTACATTCACTAGTAGGAGTGAGAAAAACATCTCGGGGTGGTGTGCATTGTATGGGTGTGTGTTACATTACATTCACTAGTAGGAGTGAGAAAAACATCACGGGGTGGTGCGCATTGTATGGGTGTGTGTTACATTACATTCACTAGTAGGAGTGAGAAAAACATCACGGGGTGGTGCGCATTGTATGGGTGTGTGTTACATTACATTCACTAGTAGGAGTGAGAAAAACATCACGGGGTGGTGCGCATTGTGTGGGTGTGTGTTACATTACATTCACTAGTAGGAGTGAGAAAAACATCACGGGGTGGTGCGCATTGTATGGGTGTGTGTTACATTACATTCACTAGTAGGAGTGAGAAAAACATCACGGGGTGGTGCGCATTGTATGGGTGTGTGTTACATTACATTCACTAATAGGAGTGAGAAAAACATCACGTGGTGGTGCGCATTGTATGGGTGTGTGTTACATTACATTCACTAGTAGGAGTGAGAAAAACATCACGGGGTGGTGCGCATTGTATGGGTGTGTGTTACATTACATTCACAAGTAGGAGTGAGAAAAACATCACGGGGTGGTGCGCATTGTATGGGTGTGTGTTACATTAGATTCACTAGTAGGAGTGAGAAAAACATCACGGGGTGGTGCGCATTGTATGGGTGTGTGTTACATTACATTCACTAGTAGGAGTGAGAAAAACATCACGGGGTGGTGCGCATTGTATGGGTGTGTGTTATATTACATTCACTTGTAGGAGTGAGAAAATCATCACGGGGTGGTGCGCATTGTATGGGTGTGTGTTACATTACATTCACTAGTAGGAGTGAGAAAAACATCACGGGGTGGTGCGCATTGTATGGGTATGTGTTACATTACATTCACTAGTAGGAGTGAGAAAAACATCACGGGGTGGTGCGCATTGTATGGGTGTGTGTTACATTACATTCACTAGTAGGAGTGAGAAAAACATCACGGGGTGGTGCGCATTGTATGGGTGTGTGTTACATTACATTCACTAGTAGGAGTGAGAAAAACATCACGGGTTGGTGCGAATTGTATGGTTGTGTGTTACATTACATTCACTAGTAGGAGTGAGAAAAACATCACGGGGTGGTGCGCATTGTATGGGTGTGTGTTACATTACATTCACTAGTAGGAGTGAGAAAAACATCACGGGGTGGTGCGCATTGTATGGGTGTGTGTTACATTACATTCACTAGTAGGAGTGAGAAAAACATCACGGGTGGGTGCGCATTGTATGGTTGTGTGTTACATTACATTCACTAGTAGGAGTGAGAAAAACATCACGGTGTGGTGCGCATTGTATGGGTGTGTGTTACATTACATTCACTAGTAGGAGTGAGAAAAACATCACGGGGTGGTGTGAATCGGAGGGTCTGAATTAGGATAGGCAGAGAGTGGCAATGTAGGATGGAGTAAAGCACCACGGGGTGGTCAGCATGGGGAGGTCAGGGAACATGCAGTGGCAATGTAGGATAGGTTTCTGAAAAACATCGCGGGGTGGTGCGCATTGTATGGCTGTGTGTTACATTACATTCGCTAGTAGGAGTGAGAAAAACATCACGGGGTGGTGCGCATTGTATGGGTGTGTGTTACATTACATTCACTAGTAGGAGTGAGAAAAACATCACGGGGTGGTGCGCATTGTATGGGTGTGTGTTACATTACATTCACTAGTAGGAGTGAGAAAAACATCACGGGGTGGTGCGCATTGTGTGGGTGTGTGTTACATTACATTCACTAGTAGGAGTGAGAAAAACATCAAGGGGTGGTGCGCATTGTGTGGGTGTGTGTTACATTACATTCACTAGTAGGAGTGAGAAAAACATCACGGGGTGGTGCGCATTGTATGGGTGTGTGTTACATTACATTCACTAGTAGGAGTGAGAGAAACATCACGGGTTGGTGTGCATTGTATGGGTGTGTGTTACATTACATTCACTAGTCGGAGTGAGAAAAACATCACTGGGTGGTGCGCATTGTATGGGTGTGTGTTACATTACATTCACTAGTAGGAGTGAGAAAAACATCACGTGGTGGTGCGCATTGTATGGGTGTGTGTTACATTACATTCACTAGTAGGAGTGAGAAAAACATCACGGGGTGGTGCGCATTGTATGGGTGTGTGTTACATTACATTCACTACTGGGAGTGAGAAAAACATCACTGGGTGGTGTGAATCGGAGGGTCTGAATTAGGATAGGCAGTGAGTGGCAATGTAGGATGTAGAAAAGCACCGCGGGGTGGTCAGCATGGGGAGGTCAGGGAACATGCAGTGGCAATGTAGGATAGGTTTCTGAAAAACATCGCAGGGTGGTGCGCATTGTATGGGTGTGTGTTACATTAGATTCACTAGTAGGAGTGAGAAAAACATCACAGGGTGGTGCGCATTGTATGGGTGTGTGTTACATTACATTCACTAGTAGGAGTGAGAAAAACATCACGGGGTGGTGCGCATTGTATGGGTGTGTGTTACATTACATTCACTACTAGGAGTGAGAAAAACATCACGTCGTGGTGTGAATCGGAGGGTCTGAATTAGGATAGGAAGTGAGTGGCAATGTAGGATGGAGTAAAGCACCACGGGGTGGTCAGCATGGGGAGGTCAGGGAACATGCAGTGGCAATGTAGGATAGGTTTCTGAAAAACATCGCGGGGTCGTGCGCATTGTATGGGTGTGTGTTACATTAGATTCACTAGTAGGAGTGAGAAAAACATCAGAGGGTGGTGCGCATTGTATGGGTGTGTGTTACATTACATTCACTAGTAGGAGTGAGAAAAACATCACGGGGTGGTGTGCATTGTATGGGTGTGTGTTACATTACATTCACTAGTAGGAGTGAGAAAAACATCACGGGGTGGTGCGCATTGTATGGGTGTGTGTTACATTACATTCACTAGTAGGAGTGAGAAAAACATCACGGGGTGGTGCGCATTGTATGGGTGTGTGTTACATTACATTCACTAGTAGGAGTGAGAAAAACATCACGGGGTGGTGCGCATTGTGTGGGTGTGTGTTACATTACATTCACTAGTAGGAGTGAGAAAAACATCACGGGGTGGTGCGCATTGTATGGGTGTGTGTTACATTACATTCACTAGTAGGAGTGAGAAAAACATCACGGGGTGGTGCGCATTGTATGGGTGTGTGTTACATTACATTCACTAGTAGGAGTGAGAAAAACATCACGTGGTGGTGCGCATTGTATGGGTGTGTGTTACATTACATTCACTAGTAGGAGTGAGAAAAACATCACGGGGTGGTGCGCATTGTATGGGTGTGTGTTACATTACATTCACAAGTAGGAGTGAGAAAAACATCACGGGGTGGTGCGCATTGTATGGGTGTGTGTTACATTAGATTCACTAGTAGGAGTGAGAAAAACATCACGGGGTGGTGCGCATTGTATGGGTGTGTGTTACATTAGATTCACTAGTAGAGTGAGAAAAACATCACGGGGTGGTGCGCATTGTATGGGTGTGTGTTACATTACATTCACTAGTAGGAGTGAGAAAAACATCACGGGGTGGTGCGCATTGTATGGGTGTGTGTTACATTACATTCACTAGTAGGAGTGAGAAAAACATCACGGGGTGGTGCGCATTGTATGGGTGTGTGTTACATTACATTCACTTGTAGGAGTGAGAAAAACATCACGGTGTGGTGCGCATTGTATGGGTGTGTGTTACATTACATTCACTAGTAGGAGTGAGAAAAACATCACGGGGTGGTGCGCATTGTATGGGTGTGTGTTACATTACATTTACTAGTAGGAGTGAGAAAAACATCACGGGGTGGTGCGCATTGTATGGGTGTGTGTTACATTACATTGACTAGTAGGAGTGAGAAAAACATCACGGGGTGGTGCGCATTGTAGGGGTGTGTGTTACATTACATTCACTAGTAGGAGTGAGAAAAACATCACGGGTTGGTGCGCATTGTATGGTTGTGTGTTACATTACATTCACTAGTAGGAGTGAGAAAAACATCACGGGGTGGTGCGCATTGTATGGGTGTGTGTTACATTACATTCACTAGTAGGAGTGAGAAAAACATCACGGGGTGGTGCGCATTGTATGGGTGTGTGTTACATTTCATTCACTAGTAGGAGTGAGAAAAACATCACGGGTGGGTGCGCATTGTATGGTTGTGTGTTACATTACATTCACTAGTAGGAGTGAGAAAAACATCACGGTGTGGTGCGCATTGTATGGGTGTGTGTTACATTACATTCACTAGTAGGAGTGAGAAAAACATCACGGGGTGGTGTGAATCGGAGGGTCAGAATTAGGATAGGCAGAGAGTGGCAATGTAGGATGGAGTAAAGCACCACGGGGTGGTCAGCATGGGGAGGTCAGGGAACATGCAGTGGCAATGTAGGATAGGTTTCTGAAAAACATCGCGGGGTGGTGCGCATTGTATGGCTGTGTGTTACATTACATTCACTAGTAGGAGTGAGAAAAACATCACGGGGTGGTGCGCATTGTATGGGTGTGTGTTACATTACATTCACTAGTAGGAGTGAGAAAAACATCACGGGGTGGTGCGCATTGTATGGGTGTGTGTTACATTACATTCACTAGTAGGAGTGAGAAAAACATCACGGGGTGGTGCGCATTGTGTGGGTGTGTGTTACATTACATTCACTAGTAGGAGTGAGAAAAACATCAAGGGGTGGTGCGCATTGTGTGGGTGTGTGTTACATTACATTCACTAGTAGGAGTGAGAAAAACATCACGGGGTGGTGCGCATTGTATGGGTGTGTGTTACATTACATTCACTAGTAGGAGTGAGAAAAACATCACGGGGTGGTGCGCATTGTATGGGTGTGTGTTACATTACATTCACTAGTCGGAGTGAGAAAAACATCACTGGGTGGTGCGCATTGTATGGGTGTGTGTTACATTACATTCACTAGTAGGAGTGAGAAAAACATCACGTGGTGGTGCGCATTGTATGGGTGTGTGTTACATTACATTCACTAGTAGGAGTGAGAAAAACATCACGGGGTGGTGCGCATTGTATGGGTGTGTGTTACATTACATTCACTAGTAGGAGTGAGAAAAACATCACGGGGTGGTGCGCATTGTATGGGTGTGTGTTACATTACATTCACTAGTAGGAGTGAGAAAAACATCACGGGGTGGTGCGCATTGTATGGGTGTGTGTTACATTACATTCACTACTAGGAGTGAGAAAAACATCACGGGGTGGTGTGAATTGGAGGGTCTGAATTAGGATAGGAAGTGAGTGGCAATGTAGGATGGAGTAAAGCACCACGGGGTGGTCAGCATGGGGAGGTCAGGGAACATGCAGTGGCAATGTAGGATAGGTTTCTGAAAAACATCGCGGGGTCGTGCGCAATATATGAGTGTGTGTTACATTAGATTCACTAGTAGGAGTGAGAAAAACATCAGAGGGTGGTGCGCATTGTATGGGTGTGTGTTACATTACATTCACTAGTAGGAGTGAGAAAAACATCTCGGGGTGGTGTGCATTGTATGGGTGTGTGTTACATTACATTCACTAGTAGGAGTGAGAAAAACATCACGGGGTGGTGCGCATTGTATGGGTGTGTGTTACATTACATTCACTAGTAGGAGTGAGAAAAACATCACGGGGTGGTGCGCATTGTATGGGTGTGTGTTACATTACATTCACTAGTAGGAGTGAGAAAAACATCACGGGGTGGTGCGCATTGTGTGGGTGTGTGTTACATTACATTCACTAGTAGGAGTGAGAAAAACATCACGGGGTGGTGCGCATTGTATGGGTGTGTGTTACATTACATTCACTAGTAGGAGTGAGAAAAACATCACGGGGTGGTGCGCATTGTATGGGTGTGTGTTACATTACATTCACTAATAGGAGTGAGAAAAACATCACGTGGTGGTGCGCATTGTATGGGTGTGTGTTACATTACATTCACTAGTAGGAGTGAGAAAAACATCACGGGGTGGTGCGCATTGTATGGGTGTGTGTTACATTACATTCACAAGTAGGAGTGAGAAAAACATCACGGGGTGGTGCGCATTGTATGGGTGTGTGTTACATTAGATTCACTAGTAGGAGTGAGAAAAACATCACGGGGTGGTGCGCATTGTATGGGTGTGTGTTACATTACATTCACTAGTAGGAGTGAGAAAAACATCACGGGGTGGTGCGCATTGTATGGGTGTGTGTTATATTACATTCACTTGTAGGAGTGAGAAAATCATCACGGGGTGGTGCGCATTGTATGGGTGTGTGTTACATTACATTCACTAGTAGGAGTGAGAAAAACATCACGGGGTGGTGCGCATTGTATGGGTATGTGTTACATTACATTCACTAGTAGGAGTGAGAAAAACATCACGGGGTGGTGCGCATTGTATGGGTGTGTGTTACATTACATTCACTAGTAGGAGTGAGAAAAACATCACGGGGTGGTGCGCATTGTATGGGTGTGTGTTACATTACATTCACTAGTAGGAGTGAGAAAAACATCACGGGTTGGTGCGAATTGTATGGTTGTGTGTTACATTACATTCACTAGTAGGAGTGAGAAAAACATCACGGGGTGGTGCGCATTGTATGGGTGTGTGTTACATTACATTCACTAGTAGGAGTGAGAAAAACATCACGGGGTGGTGCGCATTGTATGGGTGTGTGTTACATTACATTCACTAGTAGGAGTGAGAAAAACATCACGGGTGGGTGCGCATTGTATGGTTGTGTGTTACATTACATTCACTAGTAGGAGTGAGAAAAACATCACGGTGTGGTGCGCATTGTATGGGTGTGTGTTACATTACATTCACTAGTAGGAGTGAGAAAAACATCACGGGGTGGTGTGAATCGGAGGGTCTGAATTAGGATAGGCAGAGAGTGGCAATGTAGGATGGAGTAAAGCACCACGGGGTGGTCAGCATGGGGAGGTCAGGGAACATGCAGTGGCAATGTAGGATAGGTTTCTGAAAAACATCGCGGGGTGGTGCGCATTGTATGGCTGTGTGTTACATTACATTCGCTAGTAGGAGTGAGAAAAACATCACGGGGTGGTGCGCATTGTATGGGTGTGTGTTACATTACATTCACTAGTAGGAGTGAGAAAAACATCACGGGGTGGTGCGCATTGTATGGGTGTGTGTTACATTACATTCACTAGTAGGAGTGAGAAAAACATCACGGGGTGGTGCGCATTGTGTGGGTGTGTGTTACATTACATTCACTAGTAGGAGTGAGAAAAACATCAAGGGGTGGTGCGCATTGTGTGGGTGTGTGTTACATTACATTCACTAGTAGGAGTGAGAAAAACATCACGGGGTGGTGCGCATTGTATGGGTGTGTGTTACATTACATTCACTAGTAGGAGTGAGAGAAACATCACGGGTTGGTGTGCATTGTATGGGTGTGTGTTACATTACATTCACTAGTCGGAGTGAGAAAAACATCACTGGGTGGTGCGCATTGTATGGGTGTGTGTTACATTACATTCACTAGTAGGAGTGAGAAAAACATCACGTGGTGGTGCGCATTGTATGGGTGTGTGTTACATTACATTCACTAGTAGGAGTGAGAAAAACATCACGGGGTGGTGCGCATTGTATGGGTGTGTGTTACATTACATTCACTACTGGGAGTGAGAAAAACATCACTGGGTGGTGTGAATCGGAGGGTCTGAATTAGGATAGGCAGTGAGTGGCAATGTAGGATGTAGAAAAGCACCGCGGGGTGGTCAGCATGGGGAGGTCAGGGAACATGCAGTGGCAATGTAGGATAGGTTTCTGAAAAACATCGCAGGGTGGTGCGCATTGTATGGGTGTGTGTTACATTAGATTCACTAGTAGGAGTGAGAAAAACATCACAGGGTGGTGCGCATTGTATGGGTGTGTGTTACATTACATTCACTAGTAGGAGTGAGAAAAACATCACGGGGTGGTGCGCATTGTATGGGTGTGTGTTACATTACATTCACTACTAGGAGTGAGAAAAACATCACGTCGTGGTGTGAATCGGAGGGTCTGAATTAGGATAGGAAGTGAGTGGCAATGTAGGATGGAGTAAAGCACCACGGGGTGGTCAGCATGGGGAGGTCAGGGAACATGCAGTGGCAATGTAGGATAGGTTTCTGAAAAACATCGCGGGGTCGTGCGCATTGTATGGGTGTGTGTTACATTAGATTCACTAGTAGGAGTGAGAAAAACATCAGAGGGTGGTGCGCATTGTATGGGTGTGTGTTACATTACATTCACTAGTAGGAGTGAGAAAAACATCACGGGGTGGTGTGCATTGTATGGGTGTGTGTTACATTACATTCACTATTAGGAGTGAGAAAAACATCACGGGGTGGTGCGCATTGTATGGGTGTGTGTTACATTACATTCACTAGTAGGAGTGAGAAAAACATCACGGGGTGGTGCGCATTGTATGGGTGTGTGTTACATTACATTCACTAGTAGGAGTGAGAAAAACATCACGGGGTGGTGCGCATTGTGTGGGTGTGTGTTACATTACATTCACTAGTAGGAGTGAGAAAAACATCACGGGGTGGTGCGCATTGTATGGGTGTGTGTTACATTACATTCACTAGTAGGAGTGAGAAAAACATCACGGGGTGGTGCGCATTGTATGGGTGTGTGTTACATTACATTCACTAGTAGGAGTGAGAAAAACATCACGTGGTGGTGCGCATTGTATGGGTGTGTGTTACATTACATTCACTAGTAGGAGTGAGAAAAACATCACGGGGTGGTGCGCATTGTATGGGTGTGTGTTACATTACATTCACAAGTAGGAGTGAGAAAAACATCACGGGGTGGTGCGCATTGTATGGGTGTGTGTTACATTAGATTCACTAGTAGGAGTGAGAAAAACATCACGGGGTGGTGCGCATTGTATGGGTGTGTGTTACATTAGATTCACTAGTAGGAGTGAGAAAAACATCACGGGGTGGTGCGCATTGTATGGGTGTGTGTTACATTTCATTCACTAGTAGGAGTGAGAAAAACATCACGGGGTGGTGCGCATTGTATGGGTGTGTGTTACATTACATTCACTAGTAGGAGTGAGAAAAACATCACGGGGTGGTGCGCATTGTATGGGTGTGTGTTACATTACATTCACTTGTAGGAGTGAGAAAAACATCACGGTGTGGTGCGCATTGTATGGGTGTGTGTTACATTACATTCACTAGTAGGAGTGAGAAAAACATCACGGGGTGGTGCGCATTGTATGGGTGTGTGTTACATTACATTTACTAGTAGGAGTGAGAAAAACATCACGGGGTGGTGCGCATTGTATGGGTGTGTGTTACATTACATTCACTAGTAGGAGTGAGAAAAACATCACGGGGTGGTGCGCATTGTATGGGTGTGTGTTACATTACATTCACTAGTAGGAGTGAGAAAAACATCACGGGTTGGTGCGCATTGTATGGTTGTGTGTTACATTACATTCACTAGTAGGAGTGAGAAAAACATCACGGGGTGGTGCGCATTGTATGGGTGTGTGTTACATTACATTCACTAGTAGGAGTGAGAAAAACATCACGGGGTGGTGCGCATTGTATGGGTGTGTGTTACATTACATTCACTAGTAGGAGTGAGAAAAACATCACGGGTGGGTGCGCATTGTATGGTTGTGTGTTACATTACATTCACTAGTAGGAGTGAGAAAAACATCACGGTGTGGTGCGCATTGTATGGGTGTGTGTTACATTACATTCACTAGTAGGAGTGAGAAAAACATCACGGGGTGGTGTGAATCGGAGGGTCTGAATTAGGATAGGCAGAGAGTGGCAATGTAGGATGGAGTAAAGCACCACGGGGTGGTCAGCATGGGGAGGTCAGGGAACATGCAGTGGCAATGTAGCATAGGTTTCTGAAAAACATCGCGGGGTGGTGCGCATTGTATGGCTGTGTGTTACATTACATTCACTAGTAGGAGTGAGAAAAACATCACGGGGTGGTGCGCATTGTATGGGTGTGTGTTACATTACATTCACTAGTAGGAGTGAGAAAAACATCACGGGGTGGTGCGCATTGTATGGGTGTGTGTTACATTACATTCACTAGTAGGAGTGAGAAAAACATCACGTGGTGGTGCGCATTGTGTGGGTGTGTGTTACATTACATTCACTAGTAGGAGTGAGAAAAACATCAAGGGGTGGTGCGCATTGTGTGGGTGTGTGTTACATTACATTCACTAGTAGGAGTGAGAAAAACATCACGGGGTGGTGCGCATTGTATGGGTGTGTGTTACATTACATTCACTAGTAGGAGTGAGAAAAACATCACGGGGTGGTGCGCATTGTATGGGTGTGTGTTACATTACATTCACTAGTCGGAGTGAGAAAAACATCACTGGGTGGTGCGCATTGTATGGGTGTGTGTTACATTACATTCACTAGTAGGAGTGAGAAAAACATCACGTGGTGGTGCGCATTGTATGGGTGTGTGTTACATTACATTCACTAGTAGGAGTGAGAAAACATCGCGGGGTGGTGCGCATTGTATGGGTGTGTGTTACATTACATTCACTAGTAGGAGTGAGAAAAACATCACGGGGTGGTGCGCATTGTATGGGTGTGTGTTACATTACATTCACTAGTAGGAGTGAGAAAAACATCGCGGGGTGGTGCGCATTGTATGGGTGTGTGGTACATTACATTCACTAGTAGGAGTGAGAAAAACATCGCGGGGTGGTGCGCATTGTATGGGTGTGTGTTACATTACATTCACAAGTAGGAGTGAGAAAAACATCGCGGGGTGGTGCGCATTGTATGGGTGTGTGTTACATTAGATTCACTAGTGGGAGTGAGAAAAACATCACGGGGTGGTGCGCATTGTATGGGTGTGTGTTACATTAGATTCACTAGTGGGAGTGAGAAAAACATCACGGGGTGGTGCGCATTGTATGGGTGTGTGTTACATTAGATTCACTAGTAGCAGTGAGAAAAACATCACGGTGTGGTGCGCATTGTATTGATGTGTGTTACATTAGATTCACTAGTAGGAGTGAGAAAAACATCACGGGGTGGTGCGCATTGTATGGGTGTGTGTTACATTAGATTCACTAGTAGGAGTGAGAAAAACATCACGGGGTGGTGCGCATTGTATGGGTGTGTGTTACATTAGATTCACTAGTAGGAGTGAGAAAAACATCACGGGGTGGTGCGCATTGTATGCGTGTGTGTTACATTAGATTCACTAGTGGGAGTGAGAAAAACATCACGGGGTGGTGCGCATTGTATGGGTGTGTGTTACATTAGATTCACTAGTAGCAGTGAGAAAAACATCACGGGGTGGTGCGCATTGTATGGGTGTGTGTTACATTAGATTCACTAGTGGGAGTGAGAAAAACATCACGGGGTGGTGCGCATTGTATGGGTGTGTGTTACATTAGATTCACTAGTAGGAGTGAGAAAAACATCACGGGGTGGTGCGCATTGTATGGGTGTGTGTTACATTAGATTCACTAGTAGGAGTGAGAAAAACATCACGGGGTGGTGCGCATTGTATGGGTGTGTGTTACATTACATTCACTAGTAGCAGTGAGAAAAACATCACGGGGTGGTGCGAATTGTATGGGTGTGTGTTACATTAGATTCACTAGTAGGAGTGAGAAAAACATCACGGGGTGGTGCGCATTGTATGGGTGTGTGTTACATTACATTCACTACTAGCAGTGAGAAAAACATCACGGGGTGGTGCGCATTGTATGGGTGTGTGTTACATTACATTCTCTAGTAGCAGTGAGAAAAACATCACGGGTTGGGGCGCCTTGTATGGGTGTGTGTTACATTAGATTCATAGTAGGAGTGAGAAAAACATCACGGGGTGGTGCGCCTTGTATGGGTGTGTGTTACATTACATTCACCAGTAGGAGTGAGAGAAACATCACGGGGTGGTGCGCATTGTATGGGTGTGTGTTACATTAGATTCACTAGTAGGAGTGAGAAAAACATCACGGGGTGGTGCGCATTGTATGGGTGTGTGTTACATTAGATTCACTAGTAGGAGTGAGAAAAACATCACGGGGTGGTGCGCATTGTATGGGTGTGTGTTACATTAGATTCACTAGTAGGAGTGAGAAAAACATCACGGGGTGGTGCGCATTGTATGGGTGTGTGTTACATCACATTCACTAGTAGGAGTGAGAAAATCATCACGGTGTGGTGCGCATTGTACGGGTGTGTGTTACATTACATTCACTAGTAGGGGAGAGAAAAACATCACGCGGTGGTGCGCCTTGTATGGGTGTGTGTTACATTACATTCACTAGTAGCAGTGAGAAAAACATCACGGGGTGGTGCACATTGTATGGGTGTGTGTTACATTACATTCACTAGTAGGAGTGAGAAAAACATCACGGGGTGGTGCGCATTGTATGGGTGTGTGTTACATTACATTCACTACTAGGAGTGAAAAAAACATCACGGGGTGGTGCGCGTTGTATGGGTGTGTGTTACATTAGATTCACTAGTAGGAGTGAGAAAAACATCACGCGGTGGTGCGCGTTGTATGGGTGTGTGTTACATTACATTCACTAGTAGGAGTGAGAAAATCATCACGGGGTGGTGCGCGTTGTACGGGTGTGTGTTACATAACATTCACTAGTAGGAGTGAGAAAATCATCACGGGGAGGTGCGCATTGTATGGGTGTGTGTTACATTACATTCACTAGTAGGAGTGAGAAAAACATCACGGGGTGGTTCGCGTTGTATGGGTGTGTGTTACATTAGATTCACTAGTAGGAGTGAGAAAAACATCACGGGGTGGTGCGCATTGTATGGGTGTGTGTTACATTAGATTCACTAGTAGGAGTGAGAAAAACATCACGGGGTGGTGCGCATTGTATGGGTGTGTGTTACATTACATTCACTAGTAGGAGTGAGAAAACCATCACGGGGTTGTGCGCATTGTATGGGTGTGTGTTACATTACATTCACTAGTAGCAGTGAGAAAAACATCACGGGGTGGTGCGCATTGTATGGGTGTGTGTTACATTAGATTCACTAGTAGCAGTGAGAAAAACATCACGGGGTGGTGCGCATTGTATGGGTGTGTGTTACATTAGATTCACTAGTAGGAGTGAGAAAAACATCACGGGGTGGTGCGCATTGTATGGGTGTGTGTTACATTAGATTCACTAGTAGCAGTGAGAAAAACATCACGGGGTGGTGCGCATTGTATGGGTGTGTGTTACATTAGATTCACTAGTAGGAGTGAGAAAAACATCACGTGGTGGTGCGCATTGTATGGGTGGGTGTTACATTAGATTCACTAGTAGCAGTGAGAAAAACATCACGTGGTGGTGCGCATTGTATGGGTGGGTGTTACATTAGATTCACTAGTAGCAGTGAGAAAAACATCACGGGGTGGTGCGCATTGTATGGGTGTGTGTTACATTACATTCACTAGTAGGAGTGAGAAAAACATCACGGGGTGGTGCGCATTGTATGGGTGTGTGTTACATTACATTCACTAGTAGCAGTGAGAAAAACATCACGGGGTGGTGCGCATTGTATGGGTGTGTGTTACATTACATTCACTAGTAGCAGTGAGAAAAACATCACGGGGTGTTGCGCATTGTATGGGTGTGTGTTACATTAGATTCACTAGTAGCAGTGAGAAAAACATCACGGGGTGGTGCGCATTGTATGGGTGTGTATTACATTACATTCACTAGTAAGAGTGAGAAATACATCGCGGGGTGGTGCGCATTGTATGGGTGTGTGTTACATTACATTTACTAGTAGGAGTGAGAAAAACATCACTGGGTGGTGCGCATTGTATGGGTGTGTGTTACATTACATTCACTAGTAGGAGTGAGAAAAACATCACGGGGTGGTGTGAATCGGAGGGTCTAAATTAGGATAGGCAATGATTGGCAATGTAGGATGGAGAAAAACACCGCGGGGTGGTCACCATGGGGAGGTCAGGGAACATGCAGTGGCAATGTAGGATAGGTTTCTGAAAAACATCGCGGGGTGGTGCGTATTGTATGGGTGTGTGTTACATTAGAATCACTAGTAGGAGTGAGAAAAACATCACGGGGTGGTGCGCATTGTATGGGTGTGTGTTACATTACATTCACTAATCGGAGGGAGAAAAACATCACGGGGTGGTGCGCATTGTATGGGTGTGTGTTACATTACATTCACTAGTAGGAGTGAGAAAAACATCACGGTGTCGTGCGCATTGTATGGGTGTGTGTCACATTACCTTCACTAGTAGGAGTGAGAAAAACATCACGGGGTGGTGCGCATTGTATGGGTGTGTGTTACATTAGATTCACTAGTAGGAGTGAGAAAAACATCACGGGGTGGTGCGCATTGTATGGGTGTGTGTTACATTAGATTCACTAGTAGGAGTGAGAAAAACATCACGGGGTGGTGCGCATTGTATGGGTGTGTGTTACATTACATTCACTAGTAGGAGTGAGAAAAACATCACGGGGTGGTGCGCATTGTATGGGTGTGTGTTACATTACATTCACTAGTAGCAGTGAGAAAAACATCACGGGGTGGTGCGCATTGTGTGGGTGTGTGTTACATTACATTCACTAGTAGCAGTGAGAAAAACATCACGGGGTGGTGTGCATTGTATGGGTGTGTCTTACATTAGATTCACTAGTAGGAGTGAGAAAAACATAACGGGGTGGTGCGCATTGTATGGGTGTGTGTTACATTAGATTCACTAGTAGGAGTGAGAAAAACATCACGGGGTGGTGCGCATTGTATGGGTATGTGTTACATTACATTCACTAGTAGGAGTGAGAAAAACATCGCGGGGTGGTGCGCATTGTATGGGTGTGTATTACATTACATTCACTAGTAGGAGTGAGAAAAACATCACGGTGTGGTGCGCATTGTATGGGTGTGTGTTACATTACATTCACGAGTAGGAGTGAGAAAAACATCGCGGGGTGGTGCGCATTGTATGGGTGTGTGTTACATTACATTCACTAGTAAGAGTGAGAAAACCATCGCGGCGTGGTGCGGATTGTATGGGTGTGTGTTACATTACATTCACTAGTAGGAGTGAGAAAAACATCGAGGGGTGGTGCGCATTGTATGGGTGTGTGTTACATTACATTCACTAGTAGGAGTGAGAAAAACATCGCGGGGTGGTGCGCATTGTATGGGTGTGTGTTACATTACATTCACTAGTAGGAGTGAGAAAAACATCGCGGGGTGTTGCGCATTGTATGGGTGTGTGTCACATTATATTCACTAGTAGGAGTGAGAAAAACATCACGGTGTCGTGCGCATTGTATGGGTGTGTGTCACATTACATTCACTAGTAGGAGTGAGAAAAACATCACGGGGTGGTGCGCATTGTATGGGTGTGTGTCACATTACATTCCTAGTAGGAGTGAGAAAAACATCACGGGGTGGTGCGCATTGTACGGGTGTGTGTCACATTACATTCACTAGTAGGAGTGAGAAAAACATCACGGGGTGGTGCGCATTGTACGGGTGTGTGTCACATTACATTCACAAGTAGGAGTGAGAAAAATATCAGGGGGTTGTGCGCATTGTACGGGTTTGTGTCACATTACATTCACTAGTAGGAGTGAGAAAAACATCACGGGGTGGTGCGCATTGTACGGGTGTGTGTCACATTACATTCACTAGTAGGAGTGAGAAAAACTTCACGGGGTGGTGCGCATTGTACGGGTGTGTGTCACATTACATTCACTAGTAGGAGTGAGAAAAACATCACGGGGTGGTGCGCATTGTATGGGTGTGTGTTACATTACATTCACTAGTAGGAGTGAGAAAACCATCACGGGGTTGTGCGCATTGTATGGGTGTGTGTTACATTACATTCACTAGTAGCAGTGAGAAAAACATCACGGGGTGGTGCGCATTGTATGGGTGTGTGTTACATTAGATTCACTAGTAGCAGTGAGAAAAACATCACGGGGTGGTGCGCATTGTATGGGTGTGTGTTACATTAGATTCACAAGTAGGAGTGAGAAAAACATCACGGGGTGGTGCGCATTGTATGGGTGTGTGTTACATTAGATTCACTAGTAGCAGTGAGAAAAACATCACGGGGTGGTGCGCATTGTATGGGTGTGTGTTACATTAGATTCACTAGTAGGAGTGAGAAAAACATCACGTGGTGGTGCGCATTGTATGGGTGGGTGTTACATTAGATTCACTAGTAGCAGTGAGAAAAACATCACGTGGTGGTGCGCATTGTATGGGTGGGTGTTACATTAGATTCACTAGTAGCAGTGAGAAAAACATCACGGGGTGGTGCGCATTGTATGGGTGTGTGTTACATTACATTCACTAGTAGGAGTGAGAAAAACATCACGGGGTGGTGCGCATTGTATGGGTGTGTGTTACATTACATTCACTAGTAGCAGTGAGAAAAACATCACGGGGTGGTGCGCATTGTATGGGTGTGTGTTACATTACATTCACTAGTAGCAGTGAGAAAAACATCACGGGGTGTTGCGCATTGTATGGGTGTGTGTTACATTAGATTCACTAGTAGCAGTGAGAAAAACATCACGGGGTGGTGCGCATTGTATGGTTGTGTATTACATTACATTCACTAGTAAGAGTGAGAAATACATCACGGGGTGGTGCGCATTGTATGGGTGTGTGTTACATTACATTTACTAGTAGGAGTGAGAAAAACATCACTGGGTGGTGCGCATTGTATGGGTGTGTGTTACATTACATTCACTAGTAGGAGTGAGAAAAACATCACGGGGTGGTGTGAATCGGAGGGTCTAAATTAGGATAGGCAATGATTGGCAATGTAGGATGGAGAAAAACACCGCGGGGTGGTCAGCATGGTGAGGTCAGGGAACATGCAGTGGCAATGTAGGATAGGTTTCTGAAAAACATCGCGGGGTGGTGCGTATTGTATGGGTGTGTGTTACATTAGAATCACTAGTAGGAGTGAGAAAAACATCACGGGGTGGTGCGCATTGTATGGGTGTGTGTTACATTACATTCACTAATCGGAGGGGGAAAAACATCACGGGGTGGTGCGCATTGTATGGGTGTGTGTTACATTACATTCACTAGTAGGAGTGAGAAAAACATCACGGTGTCGTGCGCATTGTATGGGTGTGTGTCACATTACCTTCACTAGTAGGAGTGAGAAATACATCACGGGGTGGTGCGCATTGTATGGGTGTGTGTTACATTAGATTCACTAGTAGGAGTGAGAAAAACATCACGGGGTGGTGCGCATTGTATGGGTGTGTGTTACATTAGATTCACTAGTAGGAGTGAGAAAAACATCACGGGGTGGTGCGCATTGTATGGGTGTGTGTTACATTACATTCAATAGTAGGAGTGAGAAAAACATCACGGGGTGGTGCGCATTGTATGGGTGTGTGTTACATTACATTCACTAGTAGCAGTGAGAAAAACATCACGGGGTGGTGCGCATTGTGTGGGTGTGTGTTACATTACATTCACTAGTAGCAGTGAGAAAAACATCACGGGGTGGTGTGCATTGTATGGGTGTGTGTTACATTAGATTCACTAGTAGGAGTGAGAAAAACATAACGGGGTGGTGCGCATTGTATGGGTGTGTGTTACATTAGATTCACTAGTAGGAGTGAGAAAAACATCACGGGGTGGTGCGCATTGTATGGGTATGTGTTACATTACATTCACTAGTAGGAGTGAGAAAAACATCGCGGGGTGGTGCGCATTGTATGGGTGTGTATTACATTACATTCACTAGTAGGAGTGAGAAAAACATCACGGTGTGGTGCGCATTGTATGGGTGTGTGTTACATTACATTCACGAGTAGGAGTGAGAAAAACATCGCGGGGTGGTGCGCATTGTATGGGTGTGTGTTACATTACATTCACTAGTAAGAGTGAGAAAACCATCGCGGCGTGGTGCGGATTGTATGGGTGTGTGTTACATTACATTCACTAGTAGGAGTGAGAAAAACATCGAGGGGTGGTGCGCATTGTATGGGTGTGTGTTACATTACATTCACTAGTAGGAGTGAGAAAAACATCGCGGGGTGGTGCGCATTGTATGGGTGTGTGTTACATTACATTCACTAGTAGGAGTGAGAAAAACATCGCGGGGTGTTGCGCATTGTATGGGTGTGTGTCACATTATATTCACTAGTAGGAGTGAGAAAAACATCACGGTGTCGTGCGCATTGTATGGGTGTGTGTCACATTACATTCACTAGTAGGAGTGAGAAAAACATCACGGGGTGGTGCGCATTGTATGGGTGTGTGTCACATTACATTCCTAGTAGGAGTGAGAAAAACATCACGGGGTGGTGCGCATTGTACGGGTGTGTGTCACATTACATTCACTAGTAGGAGTGAGAAAAACATCACGGGGTGGTGCGCATTGTACGGGTGTGTGTCACATTACATTCACTAGTAGGAGTGAGAAAAATATCAGGGGGTTGTGCGCATTGTACGGGTTTGTGTCACATTACATTCACTAGTAGGAGTGAGAAAAACATCACGGGGTGGTGCGCATTGTACGGGTGTGTGTCACATTACATTCACTAGTAGGAGTGAGAAAAACATCACGGTGTGGTGCGCATTGTACGGGTGTGTTACATTACATTCACTAGTAGGAGTGAGAAAAACATCACGGGGTGGTGCGCATTGTACGGGTGTGTGTCACATTACATTCACTAGTAGGAGTGAGAAAAACATCACGGGGTGGTGCGCATTGTACGGGTGTGTGTCACATTACATTCACTAGTAGGAGTGAGAAAAACATCACGGGGTGGTGCGCATTGTATGGGTGTGTGTCACATTACATTCACTAGTAGGAGTGAGAAAAACATCACGGGGTGGTGCGCATTGTATGGGTGTGTGTCACATTACTTTCACTAGTAGGAGTGAGAAAAACATCACGGGGTTGTGCGCATTCTATGGGTGTGTGCTACATTACATTCACTAGTAGGAGTGAGAAAAACATCACGGGGTAGTGTGAATCGGAGGGTCTGTATTAGGATAGGCAGTGATTGGCAATGTAGGATGGAGAAAAGCACCGCGGGGTGGTCAGCATGGGGAGGTCAGGGAACATGCAGTGGCAATGTAGGATAGGTTTCTGAAAAACATTGCGGGGTGGTGCGCATTGTATGGGTGTGTGTTACATTCACGAGTAGGAGTGAGAAAAACATCACGGGGTGGTGCGCATTGTATGGGTGTGTGTTACATTACATTCACGAGTAGGAGTGAGAAAAACATCACGGGGTGGTGCGCATTTTATGGGTGTGTTTTAAATTACATTCACTAGTAGGAGTGAGAAAAACATCACGGGTTGGTGCGCATTGTATGGGTGTGTGTCACATTACTTTCACTAGTAGGAGTGAGAAAAACATCACTGGGTGGTGCGCATTGTATGGGTGTGTGTTACATTACATTCACTAGTAGGAGTGAGAAAAACATCACGGGGTGGTGTGAATCGGAGGGTCTGAATTAGGATAGGCAGTGATTGGCAATGTAGGATGGAGAAAAACACCGCGGGGTGGTCAGCATGGGGAGGTCAGGGAACATGCAGTGGCAATGTAGGATAGGTTTCTGAAAAACATCGCGGGGTGGTGCGTATTGTATGGGTCTGTGTTACATTAGAATCACTAGTAGGAGTGAGAAAAACATCACGGGGTGGTGCGCATTGTATGGGTGTGTGTTACATTACATTCACTAGTAGGAGGGAGAAAAACATCACGGGGTGGTGCGCATTGTATGGGTGTGTGTTACATTACATTCACTACTAGGAGTGAGAAAAACATCACGGTGTCGTGCGCATTGTATGGGTGTGTGTCACATTACCTTCACTAGTAGGAGTGAGAAAAACATCACGGGGTGGTGCGCATTGTATGGGTGTGTGTTACATTAGATTCACTATTAGGAGTGAGAAAAACATCACGGGGTGGTGCGCATTGTATGGGTGTGTGTTACATTAGATTCACTAGTAGGAGTGAGAAAAACATCACGGGGTGGTGCGCATTGTATGGGTGTGTGTTACATTACATTCACTAGTAGGAGTGAGAAAAACATCACGGGGTGGTGCGCATTGTATGGGTGTGTGTTACATTACATTCACTAGTAGGAGTGAGAAAAACATCACGGGGTGGTGCGCATTGTATGGGTGTGTGTTACATTACATTCACTAGTAGGAGTGAGAAAAACATCACGGGGTGGTGCGCATTGTATGGGTGTGTTACATTACATTCACTAGTAGCAGTGAGAAAAACATCACGGGGTGGTGTGCATTGTATGGGTGTGTGTTACATTAGATTCACTAGTAGGAGTGATAAAAACATAACGGGGTGGTGCGCATTGTATGGGTGTGTGTTACATTAGATTCACTAGTAGGAGTGAGAAAAACATCACGGGGTGGTGCGCATTGTATGGGTATGTGTTACATTACATTCACTAGTAGGAATGAGAAAAACATCGCAGGGTGGTGCGCATTGTATGGGTGTGTGTTACATTACATTCACTAGTAGGAGTGAGAAAAACATCGCGGTGTGGTGCGCATTGTATGGGTGTGTGTTACATTACATTCACGAGTAGGAGTGAGAAAAACATCGCGGGGTGGTGCGCATTGTATGGGTGTGTGTTACATTACATTCACTAGTAAGAGTGAGAAAACCATCGCGGCGTGGTGCGGATTGTATGGGTGTGTGTTACATTACATTCACTAGTAGGAGTGAGAAAAACATCGAGGGGTGGTGCGAATTGTATGGGTGTGTGTTACATTACATTCACTAGTAGGAGTGAGAAAAACATCGCGGGGTGGTGCGCATTGTATGGGTGTGTGTTACATTACATTCACTAGTAGGAGTGAGAAAAACATCGCGGGGTGGTGCGCATTGTATGGGTGTGTGTCACATTATATTCACTAGTAGGAGTGAGAAAAACATCACGGTGTCGTGCGCATTGTATGGGTGTGTGTCACATTACATTCACTAGTAGGAGTGAGAAAAACATCACGGGGTGGTGCGCATTGTATGGGTGTGTGTCACATTACATTCCTAGTAGGAGTGAGAAAAACATCACGGGGTGGTGCGCATTGTTCGGGTGTGTGTCACATTACATTCACTAGTAGGAGTGAGAAAAACATCACGGGGTGGTGCGCATTGTACGGGTGTGTGTTACATTACATTCACGAGTAGGAGTGAGAAAAACATCACGGGGTGGTGCGCATTTTATGGGTGTGTTTTAAATTACATTCACTAGTAGGAGTGAGAAAAACATCACGGGGTGGTGCGCATTGAATGGGTTTGTGTCACATTACTTTCACTAGTAGGAGTGAGAAAAACATCACTGGGTGGTGCGCATTGTATGGGTGTGTGTTACATTACATTCACTAGTAGGAGTGAGAAAAACATCACGGGGTGGTGTGAATCGGAGGGTCTGAATTAGGATAGGCAGTGATTGGCAATGTAGGATGGAGAAAAACACCGCGGGGTGGTCAGCATGGGGAGGTCAGGGAACATGCAGTGGCAATGTAGGATAGGTTTCTGAAAAACATCGCGGGGTGGTGCGTATTGTATGGGTCTGTGTTACATTAGAATCACTAGTAGGAGTGAGAAAAACATCACGGGGTGGTGCGCATTGTATGGGTGTGTGTTACATTACATTCACTAGTAGGAGGGAGAAAAACATCACGGGGTGGTGCGCATTGTATGGGTGTGTGTTACATTACATTCACTAGTAGGAGTGAGAAAAACATCACGGGGTGGTGCGCATTGTATGGGTGTGTGTTACATTACATTCACTACTGGGAGTGAGAAAAACATCACTGGGTGGTGCGCATTGTATGGGTGTGTGTTACATTAGATTCACTATTAGGAGTGAGAAAAACATCATGGGGTGGTGCGCATTGTATGGGTGTGTGTTACATTAGATTCACTATTAGGAGTGAGAAAAACATCACGGGGTGGTGCGCATTGTATGGGTGTGTGTTACATTAGATTCACTAGTAGGAGTGAGAAAAACATCACGGGGTGGTGCGCATTGTATGGGTGTGTGTTACATTACATTCACTAGTAGGAGTGAGAAAAACATCACGGGGTGGTGCGCATTGTATGGGTGTGTGTTACATTACATTCACTAGTAGGAGTGAGAAAAACATCGCGGGGTGGTGCGCATTGTATGGGTGTGTGTTACATTACATTCACTAGTAGGAGTGAGAAAAACATCGCGGGGTGGTGCGCATTGTATGGGTGTGTGTCACATTATATTCACTAGTAGGAGTGAGAAAAACATCACGGTGTCGTGCGCATTGTATGGGTGTGTGTCACATTACATTCACTAGTAGGAGTGAGAAAAACATCACGGGGTGGTGCGCATTGTATGGGTGTGTGTCACATTACATTCCTAGTAGGAGTGAGAAAAACATCACGGGGTGGTGCGCATTGTACGGGTGTGTGTCACATTACATTCACTAGTAGGAGTGAGAAAAACATCACGGGGTGGTGCGCATTGTACGGGTGTGTGTCACATTACATTCACAAGTAGGAGTGAGAAAAATATCAGGGGGTTGTGCGCATTGTACGGGTTTGTGTCACATTACATTCACTAGTAGGAGTGAGAAAAACATCACGGGGTGGTGCGCATTGTACGGGTGTGTGTCACATTACATTCACTAGTAGGAGTGAGAAAAACATCACGGGGTGGTGCGCATTGTACGGGTGTGTGTCACATTACATTCACTAGTAGGAGTGAGAAAAACATCACGGTGTGGTGCGCATTGTACGGGTGTGTTACATTACATTCACTAGTAGGAGTGAGAAAAACATCACGGGGTGGTGCGCATTGTACGGGTGTGTGTCACATTACATTCACTAGTAGGAGTGAGAAAAACATCACGGGGTGGTGCGCATTGTACGGGGGTGTGTCACATTACATTCACTAGTAGGAGTGAGAAAAACATCACGGGGTGGTGCGCATTGTATGGGTGTGTGTCACATTACATTCACTAGTAGGAGTGAGAAAAACATCACGGGGTGGTGCGCATTGTATGGGTGTGTGTCACATTACTTTCACTAGTAGGAGTGAGAAAAACATCACGGGGTGGTGCGCATTGTATGGGTGTGTGCTACATGAGATTCACTAGCAGGAGTGAGAAAAACATCACGGGGTGGTGCGCATTGTATGGGTGTGTGTTACATTACATTTACTAGTAGGAGTGAGAAAAACATCACGGGGTGGTGCGCATTGTATGGGTGTGTGTTACATTACATTCACTATTAGGAGTGAGAAAAACATCGCGGGGTGGTGCGCATTGTATGGGTGTGTGTCACATTATATTCACTAGTAGGAGTGAGAAAAACATCACGGTGTCGTGCGCATTGTATGGGTGTGTGTCACATTACATTCACTAGTAGGAGTGAGAAAAACATCACGGGGTGGTGCGCATTGTATGGGTGTGTGTCACATTACATTCCTAGTAGGAGTGAGAAAAACATCACGGGGTGGTGTGCATTGTACGGGTGTGTGTCACATTACATTCACTAGTAGGAGTGAGAAAAACATCACGGGGTGGTGCGCATTGTACGGGTGTGTGTCACATTACATTCACTAGTAGGAGTGAGAAAAATATCAGGGGGTTGTGCGCATTGTACGGGTTTGTGTCACATTACATTCACTAGTAGCAGTGAGAAAAACATCACGGGGTGGTGCGCATTGTACGGGTGTGTGTCACATTACATTCACTAGTAGGAGTGAGAAAAACATCACGGGGTGGTGCGCATTGTACGGGTGTGTGTCACATTACATTCACTAGTAGGAGTGAGAAAAACATCACGGTGTGGTGCGCATTGTACGGGTGTGTTACATTACATTCACTAGTAGGAGTGAGAAAAACATCACGGGGTGGTGCGCATTGTACGGGTGTGTGTCACATTACATTCACTAGTAGGAGTGAGAAAAACATCACGGGGTGGTGCGCATTGTACGGGTGTGTGTCACATTACATTCACTAGTAGGAGTGAGAAAAACATCACGGGGTGGTGCGCATTGTATGGGTGTGTGTCACATTACATTCACTAGTAGGAGTGAGAAAAACATCACGGGGTGGTGCGCATTGTATGGGTGTGTGTCACATTACTTTCACTAGTAGGAGTGAGAAAAACATCACGGGGTGGTGCGCATTGTATGGGTGTGTGCTACATTACATTCACTAGTAGGAGTGAGAAAAACATCACGGGGTAGTGTGAATCGGAGGGTCTGTATTAGGATAGGCAGTGATTGGCAATGTAGGATGGAGAAAAGCACCACGGGGTGGTCAGCATGGGGAGGTCAGGGAACATGCAGTGGCAATGTAGGATAGGTTTCTGAAAAACATCGCGGGGTGGTGCGCATTGTATGGGTGTGTGTTACATTCACGAGTAGGAGTGAGAAAAACATCACGGGGTGGTGCGCATTGTATGGGTGTGTGTTACATTAGATTCACTAGTAGGAGTGAGAAAAACATCACGGGGTGGTGCGCATTGTATGGGTGTGTGTTACATTAGATTCACTAGTAGGTGTGAGAAAAACATCACGGGGTGGTGCGCATTGTATGGGTGTGTGTTACATTAGATTCACTAGTAGGAGTGAGAAAAACATCACGGGGTGGTGCGCATTGTATGGGTGTGTGTTACATTAGATTCACTAGTAGGAGTGAGAAAAACATCACGGGGTGGTGCGCATTGTATGGGTGTGTGTTACATTAGATTCACTAGTAGGAGTGAGAAAAACATCACGGGGTGGTGCGCATTGTATAGGTGTGTGTTACATTAGATTCACTAGTAGGAGTGAGAAAAAGATCACGGGGTGGTGCGCATTGTATGGGTGTGTGTTACATTAGATTCACTAGTAGGAGTGAGAAAAACATCACGGGGTGGTGCGCATTGTATGGGTGTGTGTTACATTAGATTCACTAGTAGGAGGGAGAAAAACATCACGGGGTGGTGCGCATTGTATGGGTGTGTGTTACATTACATTCACTAGTAGGAGTGAGAAAAACATCACGGTGTCGTGCGCATTGTATGGGTGTGTGTCACATTACCTTCACTAGTAGGAGTGAGAAAAACATCACGGGGTGGTGCGCATTGTATGGGTGTGTGTTACATTAGATTCACTATTAGTAGTGAGAAAAACATCACGGGGTGGTGCGCATTGTATGGGTGTGTGTTACATTAGATTCACTAGTAGGAGTGAGAAAAACATCACGGGGTGGTGCGCATTGTATGGGTGTGTGTTACATTACATTCACTAGTAGGAGTGAGAAAAACATCACGGGGTGGTGCGCATTGTATGGGTGTGTGTTACATTACATTCACTAGTAGGAGTGAGAAAAACATCACGGGGTGGTGCGCATTGTATGGGTGTGTGTTACATTACATTCACTAGTAGGAGTGAGAAAAACATCACGGGGTGGTGCGCATTGTATGGGTGTGTTACATTACATTCACTAGTAGCAGTGAGAAAAACATCACGGGGTGGTGTGCATTGTATGGGTGTGTGTTACATTAGATTCACTAGTAGGAGTGAGAAAAACATAACGGGGTGGTGCGCATTGTATGCGTGTGTGTTACATTAGATTCACTAGTAGGAGTGAGAAAAACATCACGGGGTGGTGCGCATTGTATGGTTTTGTGTTACATTACATTCACTAGTAGGAATGAGAAAAACATCGCGGGGTGGTGCGCATTGTATGGGTGTGTGTTACATTACATTCACTAGTAGGAGTGAGAAAAACATCGCGGTGTGGTGCGCATTGTATGGGTGTGTGTTACATTACATTCACGAGTAGGAGTGAGAAAAACATCGCGGGGTGGTGCGCGTTGTATGGGTGTGTGTTACATTACATTCACTAGTAAGAGTGAGAAAACCATCGCAGCGTGGTGCGGATTGTATGGGTGTGTGTTACATTACATTCACTAGTAGGAGTGAGAAAAACATCGAGGGGTGGTGCGCATTGTATGGGTGTGTGTTACATTACATTCACTAGTAGGAGTGAGAAAAACATCGCGGGGTGGTGCGCATTGTATGGGTGTGTGTTACATTACATTCACTGGTAGGAGTGAGAAAAACATCGCGGGCTGTTGCGCATTGTATGGGTGTGTGTCACATTATATTCACTAGTAGGAGTGAGAAAAACATCACGGTGTTGTGCGCATTGTATGGGTGTGTGTCACATTACATTCACTAGTAGGAGTGAGAAAAACATCACGGGGTGGTGCGCATTGTATGGGTGTGTGTCACATTACATTCCTAGTAGGAGTGAGAAAAACATCACGGGGTGGTGCGCATTGTACGGGTGTGTGTCACATTACATTCACTAGTAGGAGTGAGAAAAACATCACGGGGTGGTGCGCATTGTACGGGTGTGTGTCACATTACATTCACAAGTAGGAGTGAGAAAAATATCAGGGGGTTGTGCGCATTGTACGGGTTTGTGTCACATTACATTCACTAGTAGGAGTGAGAAAAACATCACGGGGTGGTGCGCATTGTACGGGTGTGTGTCACATTACATTCACTATTAGGAGTGAGAAAAACATCACGGGGTGGTGCGCATTGTACGGGTGTGTTACATTACATTCACTAGTAGGAGTGAGAAAAACATCACGGGGTGGTGCGCATTGTACGGGTGTGTGTCACATTACATTCACTAGTAGGAGTGAGAAAAACATCACGGGGTGGTGCGCATTGTACGGGGGTGTGTCACATTACATTCACTAGTAGGAGTGAGAAAAACATCACGGGGTGGTGCGCATTGTACGGGTGTGTGTCACATTACATTCACTAGTAGGAGTGAGAAAAACATCACGGGGTGGTGCGCATTGTACGGGTGTGTGTCACATTACATTCACTAGTAGGAGTGAGAAAAACATCACGGGGTGGTGCGCATTGTATGGGTGTGTGTCACATTACTTTCACTAGTAGGAGTGAGAAAAACATCACGGGGTGGTGCGCATTGTATGGGTGTGTGCTACATTACATTCACTAGTAGGAGTGAGAAAAACATCACGGGGTAGTGTGAATCGGAGGGTCTGTATTAGGATAGGCAGTGATTGGCAATGTAGGATGGAGAAAAGCACCACGGGGTGGTCAGCATGGGGAGGTCAGGGAACATGCAGTGGCAATGTAGGATAGGTTTCTGAAAAACATCGCGGGGTGGTGCGCATTGTATGGGTGTGTGTTACATTCACGAGTAGGAGTGAGAAAAACATCACGGGGTGGTGCGCATTGTATGGGTGTGTGTTACATTACATTCACGAGTAGGAGTGAGAAAAACATCACGGGGTGGTGCGCATTTTATGGGTGTGTGTTACATTAGATTCACTAGTAGGTGTGAGAAAAACATCACGGGGTGGTGCGCATTGTATGGGTGTGTGTTACATTAGATTCACTAGTAGGAGTGAGAAAAACATCACGGGGTGGTGCGCATTGTATGGGTGTGTGTTACATTAGATTCACTAGTAGGAGTGAGAAAAACATCACGGGGTGGTGCGCATTGTATGGGTGTGTGTTACATTAGATTCACTAGTAGGAGTGAGAAAAACATCACGGGGTGGTGCGCATTGTATGGGTGTGTGTTACATTAGATTCACTAGTAGGAGTGAGAAAAACATCACGGGGTGGTGCGCATTGTATGGGTGTGTGTTACATTAGATTCACTAGTAGGTGTGAGAAAAACATCACGGGGTGGTGCGCATTGTATGGGTGTGTGTTACATTAGATTCACTAGTAGGAGTGAGAAAAACATCACGGGGTGGTGCGCATTGTATGGGTGTGTGTTACATTAGATTCACTAGTAGGAGTGAGAAAAACATCACGGGGTGGTGCGCATTGTATGGGTGTGTGTTACATTACATTCACTAGTAGGAGTGAGAAAAACATCACGGGGTGGTGCGCATTGTATGGGTGTGTGTTACATTACATTCACTAGTAGGAGTGAGAAAAACATCACGGGGTGGTGCGCATTGTATGGGTGTGTGTTACATTACATTCACTACTAGGAGTGAGAAAAACATCACGGGGTGGTGTGAATCGGAGGGTCTGAATTAGGATAGGAAGTGAGTGGCAATGTAGGATGGAGTAAAGCACCACGGGGTGGTCAGCATGGGGAGGTCAGGGAACATGCAGTGGCAATGTAGGATAGGTTTCTGAAAAACATCGCGGGGTCGTGCGCATTGTATGGGTGTGTGTTACATTAGATTCACTAGTAGGAGTGAGAAAAACATCAGAGGGTGGTGCGCATTGTATGGGTGTGTGTTACATTACATTCACTAGTAGGAGTGAGAAAAACATCACGGGGTGGTGTGCATTGAATGGGTGTGTGTTACATTACATTCACTAGTAGGAGTGAGAAAAACATCACGGGGTGGTGCGCATTGTATGGGTGTGTGTTACATTACATTCACTAGTAGGAGTGAGAAAAACATCACGGGGTGGTGCGCATTGTATGGGTGTGTGTTACATTACATTCACTAGTAGGAGTGAGAAAAACATCACGGGGTGGTGCGCATTGTGTGGGTGTGTGTTACATTACATTCACTAGTAGGAGTGAGAAAAACATCACGGGGTGGTGCGCATTGTATGGGTGTGTGTTACATTACATTCACTAGTAGGAGTGAGAAAAACATCACGGGGTGGTGCGCATTGTATGGGTGTGTGTTACATTACATTCACTAGTAGGAGTGAGAAAAACATCACGTGGTGGTGCGCATTGTATGGGTGTGTGTTACATTACATTCACTAGTAGGAGTGAGAAAAACATCACGGGGTGGTGCGCATTGTATGGGTGTGTGTTACATTACATTCACAAGTAGGAGTGAGAAAAACATCACGGGGTGGTGCGCATTGTATGGGTGTGTGTTACATTAGATTCACTAGTAGGAGTGAGAAAAACATCACGGGGTGGTGCGCATTGTATGGGTGTGTGTTACATTAGATTCACTAGTAGGAGTGAGAAAAACATCACGGGGTGGTGCGCATTGTATGGGTGTGTGTTACATTACATTCACTAGTAGGAGTGAGAAAAACATCACGGGGTGGTGCGCATTGTATGGGTGTGTGTTACATTACATTCACTAGTAGGAGTGAGAAAAACATCACGGGGTGGTGCGCATTGTATGGGTGTGTGTTACATTACATTCACTTGTAGGAGTGAGAAAAACATCACGGGGTGGTGCGCATTGTATGGGTGTGTGTTACATTACATTCACTAGTAGGAGTGAGAAAAACATCACGGGGTGGTGCGCATTGTATGGGTGTGTGTTACATTACATTTACTAGTAGGAGTGAGAAAAACATCACGGGGTGGTGCGCATTGTATGGGTGTGTGTTACATTACATTCACTAGTAGGAGTGAGAAAAACATCACGGGGTGGTGCGCATTGTATGGGTGTGTGTTACATTACATTCACTAGTAGGAGTGAGAAAAACATCACGGGTTGGTGCGCATTGTATGGTTGTGTGTTACATTACATTCACTAGTAGGAGTGAGAAAAACATCACGGGGTGGTGCGCATTGTATGGGTGTGTGTTACATTACATTCACTAGTAGGAGTGAGAAAAACATCACGGGGTGGTGCGCATTGTATGGGTGTGTGTTACATTACATTCACTAGTAGGAGTGAGAAAAACATCACGGGTGGGTGCGCATTGTATGGTTGTGTGTTACATTACATTCACTAGTAGGAGTGAGAAAAATATCACGTTTTGGTGCGCATTGTATGGGTGTGTGTTACATTACATTCACTAGTAGGAGTGAGAAAAACATCACGGGGTGGTGTGAATCGGAGGGTCTGAATTAGGATAGGCAGAGAGTGGCAATGTAGGATGGAGTAAAGCACCACGGGGTGGTCAGCATGGGGAGGTCAGGGAACATGCAGTGGCAATGTAGGATAGGTTTCTGAAAAACATCGCGGGGTGGTGCGCATTGTATGGCTGTGTGTTACATTACATTCACTAGTAGGAGTGAGAAAAACATCACGGGGTGGTGCGCATTGTATGGGTGTGTGTCACATTACCTTCACTAGTAGGAGTGAGAAAAACATCACGGGGTGGTGCGCATTGTATGGGTGTGTGTTACATTACATTCACTAGTAGGAGTGAGAAAAACATCACGGGGTGGTGCGCATTGTGTGGGTGTGTGTTACATTACATTCACTAGTAGGAGTGAGAAAAACATCAAGGGGTGGTGCGCATTGTGTGGGTGTGTGTTACATTACATTCACTAGTAGGAGTGAGAAAAACATCACGGGGTGGTGCGCATTGTATGGGTGTGTGTTACATTACATTCACTAGTAGGAGTGAGAAAAACATCACGGGGTGGTGCGCATTGTATGGGTGTGTGTTACATTACATTCACTAGTCGGAGTGAGAAAAACATCACTGGGTGGTGCGCATTGTATGGGTGTGTGTTACATTACATTCACTAGTAGGAGTGAGAAAAACATCACGGGGTGGTGCGCATTGTATGGGTGTGTGTTACATTACATTCACTAGTAGGAGTGAGAAAACATCGCGGGGTGGTGCGCATTGTATGGGTGTGTGTTACATTACATTCACTAGTAGGAGTGAGAAAAACATCACGGGGTGGTGCGCATTGTATGGGTGTGTGTTACATTACATTCACTAGTAGGAGTGAGAAAAACATCGCGGGGTGGTGCGCATTGTATGGGTGTGTGGTACATTACATTCACTAGTAGGAGTGAGAAAAACATCGCGGGGTGGTGCGCATTGTATGGGTGTGTGTTACATTACATTCACAAGTAGGAGTGAGAAAAACATCGCGGGGTGGTGCGCATTGTATGGGTGTGTGTTACATTAGATTCACTAGTGGGAGTGAGAAAAACATCACGTGGTGGTGCGCATTGTATGGGTGTGTGTTACATTAGATTCACTAGTGGGAGTGAGAAAAACATCACGGGGTGGTGCGCATTGTATGGGTGTGTGTTACATTAGATTCACTAGTAGCAGTGAGAAAAACATCACGGGGTGGTGCGCATTGTATTGATGTGTGTTACATTAGATTCACTAGTAGGAGTGAGAAAAACATCACGGGGTGGTGCGCATTGTATGGGTGTGTGTTACATTAGATTCACTAGTAGGAGTGAGAAAAACATCACGGGGTGGTGCGCATTGTATGGGTGTGTGTTACATTAGATTCACTAGTAGGAGTGAGAAAAACATCACGGGGTGGTGCGCATTGTATGCGTGTGTGTTACATTAGATTCACTAGTGGGAGTGATAAAAACATCACGGGGTGGTGCGCATTGTATGGGTGTGTGTTACATTAGATTCACTAGTAGCAGTGAGAAAAACATCACGGGGTGGTGCGCATTGTATGGGTGTGTGTTACATTAGATTCACTAGTGGGAGTGAGAAAAACATCACGGGGTGGTGCGCATTGTATGGGTGTGTGTTACATTAGATTCACTAGTAGGAGTGAGAAAAACATCACGGGGTGGTGCGCATTGTATGGGTGTGTGTTACATTAGATTCACTAGTAGGAGTGAGAAAAACATCACGGGGTGGTGCGCATTGTATGGGTGTGTGTTACATTACATTCACTAGTAGCAGTGAGAAAAACATCACGGGGTGGTGCGAATTGTATGGGTGTGTGTTACATTAGATTCACTAGTAGGAGTGAGAAAAACATCACGGGGTGGTGCGCATTGTATGGGTGTGTGTTACATTACATTCACTACTAGCAGTGAGAAAAACATCACGGGGTGGTGCGCATTGTATGGGTGTGTGTTACATTACATTCTCTAGTAGCAGTGAGAAAAACATCACGGGTTGGGGCGCCTTGTATGGGTTTGTGTTACATTAGATTCATAGTAGGAGTGAGAAAAACATCACGGGGTGGTGGGCCTTGTATGGGTGTGTGTTACATTACATTCACTACTAGAAGTGAGAAAAACATCACGGGGTGGTGCGCATTGTATGGGTGTGTGTTACATTACATTCTCTAGTAGCAGTGAGAAAAACATCACGGGTTGGGGCGCCTTGTATGGGTGTGTGTTACATTAGATTCATAGTAGGAGTGAGAAAAACATCACGGGGTGGTGCGCCTTGTATGGGTGTGTGTTACATTACATTCACCAGTAGGAGTGAGAGAAACATCACGGGGTGGTGCGCATTGTATGGGTGTGTGTTACATTAGATTCACTAGTAGGAGTGAGAAAAACATCACGGGGTGGTGCGCAATGTATGGGTGTGTGTTACATTAGATTCACTAGTAGGAGTGAGAAAAACATCACGGGTTGGGGCGCCTTGTATGGGTGTGTGTTACATTAGATTCATAGTAGGAGTGAGAAAAACATCACGGGGTGGTGCGCCTTGTATGGGTGTGTGTTACATTACATTCACCAGTAGGAGTGAGAGAAACATCACGGGGTGGTGCGCATTGTATGGGTGTGTGTTACATTAGATTCACTAGTAGGAGTGAGAAAAACATCACGGGGTGGTGCGCATTGTATGGGTGTGTGTTACATTAGATTCACTAGTAGGAGTGAGAAAAACATCACGGGGTGGTGCGCATTGTATGGGTGTGTGTTACATTAGATTCACTAGTAGGAGTGAGAAAAACATCACGGGGTGGTGCGCATTGTATGGGTGTGTGTTACATCACATTCACTAGTAGGAGTGAGAAAATCATCACGGTGTGGTGCGCATTGTACGGGTGTGTGTTACATTACATTC
Organism: Cavia porcellus; assembly: GCF_034190915.1. Taxonomy (NCBI): domain Eukaryota; kingdom Metazoa; phylum Chordata; class Mammalia; order Rodentia; family Caviidae; genus Cavia; species Cavia porcellus. The sequence goes on from NW_026947795.1 coordinate 90,098, forward strand.
ACTAGTAGGGGAGAGAAAAACATCACGCGGTGGTGCGCCTTGTATGGGTGTGTGTTACATTACATTCACTAGTAGCAGTGAGAAAAACATCACGGGGTGGTGCGCATTGTATGGGTGTGTGTTACATTACATTCACTAGTAGGAGTGAGAAAAACATCACGGGGTGGTGCGCATTGTATGGGTGTGTGTTACATTACATTCACTACTAGGAGTGAAAAAAACATCACGGGGTGGTGCGCGTTGTATGGGTGTGTGTTACATTAGATTCACTAGTAGGAGTGAGAAAAACATCACGCGGTGGTGCGCGTTGTATGGGTGTGTGTTACATTACATTCACTAGTAGGAGTGAGAAAATCATCACGGGGTGGTGCGCGTTTTACGGGTGTGTGTTACATAACATTCACTAGTAGGAGTGAGAAAATCATCACGGGGTGGTGCGCATTGTATGGGTGTGTGTTACATTACATTCACTAGTAGGAGTGAGAAAAACATCACGGGGTGGTTCGCGTTGTATGGGTGTGTGTTACATTAGATTCACTAGTAGGAGTGAGAAAAACATCACGGGGTGGTGCGCATTGTATGGGTGTGTGTTACATTAGATTCACTAGTAGGAGTGAGAAAAACATCACGGGGTGGTGCGCATTGTATGGGTGTGTGTTACATTACATTCACTAGTAGGAGTGAGAAAACCATCACGGGGTTGTGCGCATTGTATGGGTGTGTGTTACATTACATTCACTAGTAGCAGTGAGAAAAACATCACGGGGTGGTGCGCATTGTATGGGTGTGTGTTACATTAGATTCACTAGTAGCAGTGAGAAAAACATCACGGGGTGGTGCGCATTGTATGGGTGTGTGTTACATTAGATTCACTAGTAGGAGTGAGAAAAACATCACGGGGTGGTGCGCATTGTATGGGTGTGTGTTACATTACATTTACTAGTAGGAGGGAGAAAAACATCACGGTGTCGTGGGCATTGTATGGGTGTGTGTCACATTACCTTCACTAGTAGGAGTGAGAAAAACATCACGGGGTGGTGCGCATTGTATGGGTGTGTGTTACATTAGATTCACTATTAGGAGTGAGAAAAACATCACGGGGTGGTGCGCATTGTATGGGTGTGTGTTACATTAGATTCACTAGTAGGAGTGAGAAAAACATCACGGGGTGGTGCGCATTGTATGGGTGTGTGTTACATTACATTCACTAGTAGGAGTGAGAAAAACATCACGGGGTGGTGCGCATTGTATGGGTGTGTGTTACATTACATTCACTAGTAGGAGTGAGAAAAACATCACGGGGTGGTGCGCATTGTATGGGTGTGTGTTACATTACATTCACTAGTAGGAGTGAGAAAAACATCACGGGGTGGTGCGCATTGTATGGGTGTGTTACATTACATTCACTAGTAGCAGTGAGAAAAACATCACGGGGTGGTGTGCATTGTATGGGTGTGTGTTACATTAGATTCACTAGTAGGAGTGATAAAAACATAACGGGGTGGTGCGCATTGTATGGGTGTGTGTTACATTAGATTCACTAGTAGGAGTGAGAAAAACATCACGGGGTGGTGCGCATTTTATGGGTATGTGTTACATTACATTCACTAGTAGGAATGAGAAAAACATCGCGGGGTGGTGCGCATTGTATGGGTGTGTGTTACATTACATTCACTAGTAGGAGTGAGAAAAACATCGCGGTGTGGTGCGCATTGTATGGGTGTGTGTTACATTACATTCACGAGTAGGAGTGAGAAAAACATCGCGGGGTGGTGCGCATTGTATGGGTGTGTGTTACATTACATTCACTAGTAAGAGTGAGAAAACCATCGCGGCGTGGTGCGGATTGTATGGGTGTGTGTTACATTACATTCACTAGTAGGAGTGAGAAAAACATCGAGGGGTGGTGCGCATTGTATGGGTGTGTGTTACATTACATTCACTAGTAGGAGTGAGAAAAACATCGCGGGGTGGTGCGCATTGTATGGGTGTGTGTCACATTATATTCACTAGTAGGAGTGAGAAAAACATCACGGTGTCGTGCGCATTGTATGGGTGTGTGTCACATTACATTCACTAGTAGGAGTGAGAAAAACATCACGGGGTGGTGCGCATTGTATGGGTGTGTGTCACATTACATTCCTAGTAGGAGTGAGAAAAACATCACGGGGTGGTGCGCGTTGTATGGGTGTGTGTCACATTACATTCACTAGTAGGAGTGAGAAAAACATCACGGGGTGGTGCGCATTGTACGGGTGTGTGTTACATTACATTCACGAGTAGGAGTGAGAAAAACATCACGGGGTGGTGCGCATTTTATGGGTGTGTTTTAAATTACATTCACTAGTAGGAGTGAGAAAAACATCACGGGGTGGTGCGCATTGTATGGGTGTGTGTCACATTACTTTCACTAGTAGGAGTGAGAAAAACATCACTGGGTGGTGCGCATTGTATGGGTGTGTGTTACATTACATTCACTAGTAGGAGTGAGAAAAACATCACGGGGTGGTGTGAATCGGAGGGTCTGAATTAGGATAGGCAGTGATTGGCAATGTAGGATGGAGAAAAACACCGCGGGGTGGTCAGCATGGGGAGGTCAGGGAACATGCAGTGGCAATGTACGATAGGTTTCTGAAAAACATCGCGGGGTGGTGCGTATTGTATGGGTCTGTGTTACATTAGAATCACTAGTAGGAGTGAGAAAAACATCACGGGGTGGTGCGCATTGTATGGGTGTGTGTTACATTACATTCACTAGTAGGAGGGAGAAAAACATCACGGGGTGGTGCGCATTGTATGGGTGTGTGTTACATTACATTCACTAGTAGGAGTGAGAAAAACATCACGGTGTCGTGCGCATTGTATGGGTGTGTGTCACATTACCTTCACTAGTAGGAGTGAGAAAAACATCACGGGGTGGTGCGCATTGTATGGGTGTGTGTTACATTAGATTCACTATTAGGAGTGAGAAAAACATCACGGGGTGGTGCGCATTGTATGGGTGTGTGTTACATTAGATTCACTAGTAGGAGTGAGAAAAACATCACGGGGTGGTGCGCATTGTATGGGTGTGTGTTACATTACATTCACTAGTAGGAGTGAGAAAAACATCACGGGGTGGTGCGCATTGTATGGGTGTGTGTTACATTACATTCACTAGTAGGAGTGAGAAAAACATCACGGGGTGGTGCGCATTGTATGGGTGTGTGTTACATTGCATTCACTAGTAGGAGTGAGAAAAACATCACGGGGTGGTGCGCATTGTATGGGTGTGTTACATTACATTCACTAGTAGCAGTGAGAAAAACATCACGGGGTGGTGTGCATTGTATGGGTGTGTGTTACATTAGATTCACTAGTAGGAGTGAGAAAAACATAACGGGGTGGTGCGCATTGTATGGGTGTGTGTTACATTAGATTCACTAGTAGGAGTGAGAAAAACATCACGGGGTGGTGCGCATTGTATGGGTATGTGTTACATTACATTCACTAGTAGGAATGAGAAAAACATCGCGGGGTGGTGCGCATTGTATGGGTGTGTGTTACATTACATTCACTAGTAGGAGTGAGAAAAACATCGCGGTGTGGTGCGCATTGTATGGGTGTGTGTTACATTACATTCACTAGTAGGAGTGAGAAAAACATCACGGGGTGGTGCGCATTGTATGGGTGTGTGTTACATTACATTCACTAGTAGGAGTGAAAAAAACATCACGGTGTCGTGCGCATTGTATGGGTGTGTGTCACATTACCTTCACTAGTAGGAGGGAGAAAAACATCACGGGGTGGTGCGCATTGTATGGGTGTGTGTTACATTACATTCACTAGTAGGAGTGAGAAAAACATCACGGTGTCGTGCGCATTGTATGGGTGTGTGTCACATTACCTTCACTAGTAGGAGTGAGAAAAACATCACGGGGTGGTGCGCATTGTATGGGTGTGTGTTACATTAGATTCACTATTAGGAGTGAGAAAAACATCACGGGGTGGTGCGCATTGTATGGGTGTGTGTTACATTAGATTCACTAGTAGGAGTGAGAAAAACATCACGGGGTGGTGCGCATTGTATGGGTGTGTGTTACATTACATTCACTAGTAGGAGTGAGAAAAACATCACGGGGTGGTGCGCATTGTATGGGTGTGTGTTACATTACATTCACTAGTAGGAGTGAGAAAAACATCACGGGGTGGTGCGCATTGTATGGGTGTGTGTTACATTACATTCACTAGTAGGAGTGAGAAAAACATCACGGGGTGGTGCGCATTGTATGGGTGTGTTACATTACATTCACTAGTAGCAGTGAGAAAAACATCACGGGGTGGTGTGCATTGTATGGGTGTTCGTTACATTAGATTCACTAGTAGGAGTGAGAAAAACATAACGGGGTGGTGCGCATTGTATGGGTGTGTGTTACATTAGATTCACTAGTAGGAGTGAGAAAAACATCACGGGGTGGTGCGCATTGTATGGGTATGTGTTACATTACATTCACTAGTAGGAATGAGAAAAACATCGCGGGGTGGTGCGCATTGTATGGGTGTGTGTTACATTACATTCACTAGTAGGAGTGAGAAAAACATCGCGGTGTGGTGCGCATTGTATGGGTGTGTGTTACATTACATGCACGAGTAGGAGTGAGAAAAACATCGCGGGGTGGTGCGCGTTGTATGGGTGTGTGTTACATTACATTCACTAGTAAGAGTGAGAAAACCACCGCGGCGTGGTGCGTATTGTATGGGTGTGTGTTACATTACATTCACTAGTAGGAGTGAGAAAAACATCGAGGGGTGGTGCGCATTGTATGGGTGTGTGTTACATTACATTCACTAGTAGGAGTGAGAAAAACATCGCGGGGTGGTGCGCATTGTATGGGTGTGTGTTACATTACATTCACTAATAGGAGTGAGAAAAACATCGCGGGGTGGTGCGCATTGTATGGGTGTGTGTCACATTATATTCACTAGTAGGAGTGAGAAAAACATCACGGTGTCGTGCGCATTGTATGGGTGTGTGTCACATTACATTCACTAGTAGGAGTGAGAAAAACATCACGGGGTGGTGCGCATTGTATGGGTGTGTGTCACATTACATTCCTAGTAGGAGTGAGAAAAACATCACGGGGTGGTGCGCATTGTACGGGTGTGTGTCACATTACATTCACTAGTAGGAGTGAGAAAAACATCACGGGGTGGTGCGCATTGTACGGGTGTGTGTCACATTACATTCACAAGTAGGAGTGAGAAAAATATCAGGGGGTTGTGCGCATTGTACGGGTTTGTGTCACATTACATTCACTAGTAGGAGTGAGAAAAACATCACGGGGTGGTGCGCATTGTACGGGTGTGTGTCACATTACATTCACTAGTAGGAGTGAGAAAAACATCACGGGGTGGTGCGCATTGTACGGGTGTGTTACATTACATTCACTAGTAGGAGTGAGAAAAACATCACGGTGTGGTGCGCATTGTACGGGTGTGTGTCACATTACATTCACTAGTAGGAGTGAGAAAAACATCACGGGGTGGTGCGCATTGTACGGGTGTGTTACATTACATTCACTAGTAGGAGTGAGAAAAACATCACGGGGTGGTGCGCATTGTACGGGTGTGTGTCACATTACATTCACTAGTAGGAGTGAGAAAAACATCACGGTGTGGTGCGCATTGTACGGGTGTGTTACATTACATTCACTAGTAGGAGTGAGAAAAACATCACGGGGTGGTGCGCATTGTACGGGTGTGTGTCACATTACATTCACTAGTAGGAGTGAGAAAAACATCACGGGGTGGTGCGCATTGTACGGGGGTGTGTCACATTACATTCACTAGTAGGAGTGAGAAAAACATCACGGGGTGGTGCGCATTGTACGGGTGTGTGTCACATTACATTCACTAGTAGGAGTGAGAAAAACATCATGGGGTGGTGCGCATTGTATGGGTGTGTGTCACATTACATTCACTAGTAGGAGTGAGAAAAACATCACGGGGTGGTGCGCATTGTATGGGTGTGTGTCACATTACTTTCACTAGTAGGAGTGAGAAATACATCACGGGGTGGTGCGCATTGTATGGGTGTGTGCTACATTACATTCACTAGTAGGACTGAGAAAAACATCACGGGGTAGTGTGAATCGGAGGGTCTGTATTAGGATAGGCAGTGATTGGCAATGTAGGATGGAGAAAAGCACCACGGGGTGGTCAGCATGGGGAGGTCAGGGAACATGCAGTGGCAATGTAGGATAGGTTTCTGAAAAACATCGCGGGGTGGTGCGCATTGTATGGGTGTGTGTTACATTCACGAGTAGGAGTGAGAAAAACATCACGGGGTGGTGCGCATTGTATGGGTGTGTGTTACATTAGATTCACTAGTAGGAGTGAGAAAAACATCACGGGGTGGTGCGCATTGTATGGGTATGTGTTACATTACATTCACTAGTAGGAATGAGAAAAACATCGCGGGGTGGTGCGCATTGTATGGGTGTGTGTTACATTACATTCACTAGTAGGAGTGAGAAAAACATCGCGGTGTGGTGTGCATTGTATGGGTGTGTGTTACATTACATTCACTAGTAGGAGTGAGAAAAACATCACGGGGTGGTGCGCATTGTATGGGTGTGTGTTACATTACATTCACTAGTAGGAGTGAGAAAAACATCACGGTGTCGTGCGCATTGTATGGGTGTGTGTCACATTACCTTCACTAGTAGGAGGGAGAAAAACATCACGGGGTGGTGCGCATTGTATGGGTGTGTGTTACATTACATTCACTAGTAGGAGTGAGAAAAACATCACGGTGTCGTGCGCATTGTATGGGTGTGTGTCACATTACCTTCACTAGTAGGAGTGAGAAAAACATCACGGGGTGGTGCGCATTGTATGGGTGTGTGTTACATTAGATTCACTATTAGGAGTGAGAAAAACATCACGGGGTGGTGCGCATTGTATGGGTGTGTGTTACATTAGATTCACTAGTAGGAGTGAGAAAAACATCACGGGGTGGTGCGCATTGTATGGGTGTGTGTTACATTACATTCACTAGTAGGAGTGAGAAAAACATCACGGGGTGGTGCGCATTGTATGGGTGTGTGTTACATTACATTCACTAGTAGGAGTGAGAAAAACATCACGGGGTGGTGCGCATTGTATGGGTGTGTGTTACATTACATTCACTAGTAGGAGTGAGAAAAACATCACGGGGTGGTGCGCATTGTATGGGTGTGTTACATTACATTCACTAGTAGCAGTGAGAAAAACATCACGGGGTGGTGTGCATTGTATGGGTGTGTGTTACATTAGATTCACTAGTAGGAGTGAGAAAAACATAACGGGGTGGTGCGCATTGTATGGGTGTGTGTTACATTAGATTCACTAGTAGGAGTGAGAAAAACATCACGGGGTGGTGCGCATTGTATGGGTATGTGTTACATTACATTCACTAGTAGGAATGAGAAAAACATCGCGGGGTGGTGCGCATTGTATGGGTGTGTGTTACATTACATTCACTAGTAGGAGTGAGAAAAACATCGCGGTGTGGTGCGCATTGTATGGGTGTGTGTTACATTACATTCACGAGTAGGAGTGAGAAAAACATCGCGGGGTGGTGCGCGTTGTATGGGTGTGTGTTACATTACATTCACTAGTAAGAGTGAGAAAACCATCGCGGCGTGGTGCGGATTGTATGGGTGTGTGTTACATTACATTCACTAGTAGGAGTGAGAAAAACATCGAGGGGTGGTGCGCATTGTATGGGTGTGTGTTACATTACATTCACTAGTAGGAGTGAGAAAAACATCGCGGGGTGGTGCGCATTGTATGGGTGTGTGTTACATTACATTCACTAGTAGGAGTGAGAAAAACATCGCGGGGTGGTGCGCATTGTATGGGTGTGTGTCACATTATATTCACTAGTAGGAGTGAGAAAAACATCACGGTGTCGTGCGCATTGTATGGGTGTGTGTCACATTACATTCACTAGTAGGAGTGAGAAAAACATCACGGGGTGGTGCGCATTGTATGGGTGTGTGTCACATTACATTCCTAGTAGGAGTGAGAAAAACATCACGGGGTGGTGCGCATTGTACGGGTGTGTGTCACATTACATTCACTAGTAGGAGTGAGAAAAACATCACGGGGTGGTGCGCATTGTACGGGTGTGTGTCACATTACATTCACAAGTAGGAGTGAGAAAAATATCAGGGGGTTGTGCGCATTGTACGGGTTTGTGTCACATTACATTCACTAGTAGGAGTGAGAAAAACATCACGGGGTGGTGCGCATTGTACGGGTGTGTGTCACATTACATTCACTAGTAGGAGTGAGAAAAACATCACGGGGTGTTGCGCATTGTACGGGTGTGTTACATTACATTCACTAGTAGGAGTGAGAAAAACATCACGGGGTGGTGCGCATTGTACGGGTGTGTGTCACATTACATTCACTAGTAGGAGTGAGAAAAACATCACGGTGTGGTGCGCATTGTACGGGTGTGTTACATTACATTCACTAGTAGGAGTGAGAAAAACATCACGGGGTGGTGCGCATTGTACGGGTGTGTGTCACATTACATTCACTAGTAGGAGTGAGAAAAACATCACGGGGTGGTGCGCATTGTACGGGGGTGTGTCACATTACATTCACTAGTAGGAGTGAGAAAAACATCACGGGGTGGTGCGCATTGTACGGGTGTGTGTCACATTACATTCACTAGTAGGAGTGAGAAAAACATCATGGGGTGGTGCGCATTGTATGGGTGTGTGTCACATTACATTCACTAGTAGGAGTGAGAAAAACATCACGGGGTGGTGCGCATTGTATGGGTGTGTGTCACATTACTTTCACTAGTAGGAGTGAGAAATACATCACGGGGTGGTGCGCATTGTATGGGTGTGTGCTACATTACATTCACTAGTAGGACTGAGAAAAACATCACGGGGTAGTGTGAATCGGAGGGTCTGTATTAGGATAGGCAGTGATTGGCAATGTAGGATGGAGAAAAGCACCACGGGGTGGTCAGCATGGGGAGGTCAGGGAACATGCAGTGGCAATGTAGGATAGGTTTCTGAAAAACATCGCGGGGTGGTGCGCATTGTATGGGTGTGTGTTACATTCACGAGTAGGAGTGAGAAAAACATCACGGGGTGGTGCGCATTGTATGGGTGTGTGTTACATTAGATTCACTAGTAGGAGTGAGAAAAACATCACGGGGTGGTGCGCATTGTATGGGTGTGTGTTACATTAGATTCACTAGTAGGTGTGAGAAAAACATCACGGGGTGGTGCGCATTGTATGGGTGTGTGTTACATTAGATTCACTAGTAGGAGTGAGAAAAACATCACGGGGTGGTGCGCATTGTATGGGTGTGTGTTACATTAGATTCACTAGTAGGAGTGAGAAAAACATCACGGGGTGGTGCGCATTGTATGGGTGTGTGTTACATTAGATTCACTAGTAGGAGGGAGAAAAACATCACGGGGTGGTGCGCATTGTATGGGTGTGTGTTACATTACATTCACTAGTAGGAGTGAGAAAAACATCACGGTGTCGTGCGCATTGTATGGGTGTGTGTCACATTACCTTCACTAGTAGGAGTGAGAAAAACATCACGGGGTGGTGCGCATTGTATGGGTGTGTGTTACATTAGATTCACTATTAGGAGTGAGAAAAACATCACGGGGTGGTGCGCATTGTATGGGTGTGTGTTACATTAGATTCACTAGTAGGAGTGAGAAAAACATCACGGGGTGGTGCGCATTGTATGGGTGTGTGTTACATTACATTCACTAGTAGGAGTGAGAAAAACATCACGGGGTGGTGCGCATTGTATGGGTGTGTGTTACATTACATTCACTAGTAGGAGTGAGAAAAACATCACGGGGTGGTGCGCATTGTATGGGTGTGTGTTACATTACATTCACTAGTAGGAGTGAGAAAAACATCACGGGGTGGTGCGCATTGTATGGGTGTGTTACATTACATTCACTAGTAGCAGTGAGAAAAACATCACGGGGTGGTGTGCATTGTATGGGTGTGTGTTACATTAGATTCACTAGTAGGAGTGAGAAAAACATAACGGGGTGGTGCGCATTGTATGGGTGTGTGTTACATTAGATTCACTAGTAGGAGTGAGAAAAACATCACGGGGTGGTGCGCATTGTATGGGTATGTGTTACATTACATTCACTAGTAGGAATGAGAAAAACATCGCGGGGTGGTGCGCATTGTATGGGTGTGTGTTACATTACATTCACTAGTAGGAGTGAGAAAAACATCGCGGTGTGGTGCGCATTGTATGGGTGTGTGTTACATTACATTCACGAGTAGGAGTGAGAAAAACATCGCGGGGTGGTGCGCGTTGTATGGGTGTGTGTTACATTACATTCACTAGTAAGAGTGAGAAAACCATCGCAGCGTGGTGCGGATTGTATGGGTGTGTGTTACATTACATTCACTAGTAGGAGTGAGAAAAACATCGAGGGGTGGTGCGCATTGTATGGGTGTGTGTTACATTACATTCACTAGTAGGAGTGAGAAAAACATCGCGGGGTGGTGCGCATTGTATGGGTGTGTGTTACATTACATTCACTGGTAGGAGTGAGAAAAACATCGCGGGGTGGTGCGCATTGTATGGGTGTGTGTCACATTATATTCACTAGTAGGAGTGAGAAAAACATCACGGTGTCGTGCGCATTGTATGGGTGTGTGTCACATTACATTCACTAGTAGGAGTGAGAAAAACATCACGGGGTGGTGCGCATTGTATGGGTGTGTGTTACATTACATTCACTAGTAGGAGGGAGAAAAACATCACGGGGTGGTGCGCATTGTATGGGTGTGTGTTACATTACATTCACTAGTAGGAGTGAGAAAAACATCACGGTGTCGTGCGCATTGTATGGGTGTGTGTCACATTACCTTCACTAGTAGGAGTGAGAAAAACATCACGGGGTGGTGCGCATTGTATGGGTGTGTGTTACATTAGATTCACTATTAGGAGTGAGAAAAACATCACGGGGTGGTGCGCATTGTATGGGTGTGTGTTACATTAGATTCACTAGTAGGAGTGAGAAAAACATCACGGGGTGGTGCGCATTGTATGGGTGTGTGTTACATTACATTCACTAGTAGGAGTGAGAAAAACATCACGGGGTGGTGCGCATTGTATGGGTGTGTGTTACATTACATTCACTAGTAGGAGTGAGAAAAACATCACGGGGTGGTGCGCATTGTATGGGTGTGTGTTACATTACATTCACTAGTAGGAGTGAGAAAAACGTCACGGGGTGGTGCGCATTGTATGGGTGTGTTACATTACATTCACTAGTAGCAGTGAGAAAACCATCACGGGGTGGTGTGCATTGTATGGGTGTGTGTTACATTAGATTCACTAGTAGGAGTGAGAAAAACATAACGGGGTGGTGCGCATTGTATGGGTGTGTGTTACATTAGATTCACTAGTAGGAGTGAGAAAAACATCACGGGGTGGTGCGCATTGTATGGGTATGTGTTACATTACATTCACTAGTAGGAATGAGAAAAACATCGCGGGGTGGTGCGCATTGTATGGGTGTGTGTTACATTACATTCACTAGTAGGAGTGAGAAAAACATCGCGGTGTGGTGCGCATTGTATGGGTGTGTGTTACATTACATTCACTAGTAGGAGTGAGAAAAACATCACGGGGTGGTGCGCATTGTATGGGTGTGTGTTACATTACATTCACTAGTAGGAGTGAGAAAAACATCACGGTGTCGTGCGCATTGTATGGGTGTGTGTCACATTACCTTCACTAGTAGGAGGGAGAAAAACATCACGGGGTGGTGCGCATTGTATGGGTGTGTGTTACATTACATTCACTAGTAGGAGTGAGAAAAACATCACGGTGTCGTGCGCATTGTATGGGTGTGTGTCACATTACCTTCACTAGTAGGAGTGAGAAAAACATCACGGGGTGGTGCGCATTGTATGGGTGTGTGTTACATTAGATTCACTATTAGGAGTGAGAAAAACATCACGGGGTGGTGCGCATTGTATGGGTGTGTGTTACATTAGATTCACTAGTAGGAGTGAGAAAAACATCACGGGGTGGTGCGCATTGTATGGGTGTGTGTTACATTACATTCACTAGTAGGAGTGAGAAAAACATCACGGGGTGGTGCGCATTGTATGGGTGTGTGTTACATTACATTCACTAGTAGGAGTGAGAAAAACATCACGGGGTGGTGCGCATTGTATGGGTGTGTGTTACATTACATTCACTAGTAGGAGTGAGAAAAACATCACGGGGTGGTGCGCATTGTATGGGTGTGTTACATTACATTCACTAGTAGCAGTGAGAAAAACATCACGGGGTGGTGTGCATTGTATGGGTGTGTGTTACATTAGATTCACTAGTAGGAGTGAGAAAAACATAACGGGGTGGTGCGCATTGTATGGGTGTGTGTTACATTAGATTCACTAGTAGGAGTGAGAAAAACATCACGGGGTGGTGCGCATTGTATGGGTATGTGTTACATTACATTCACTAGTAGGAATGAGAAAAACATCGCGGGGTGGTGCGCATTGTATGGGTGTGTGTTACATTACATTCACTAGTAGGAGTGAGAAAAACATCGCGGTGTGGTGCGCATTGTATGGGTGTGTGTTACATTACATTCACGAGTAGGAGTGAGAAAAACATCGCGGGGTGGTGCGCGTTGTATGGGTGTGTGTTACATTACATTCACTAGTAAGAGTGAGAAAACCATCGCGGCGTGGTGCGGATTGTATGGGTGTGTGTTACATTACATTCACTAGTAGGAGTGAGAAAAACATCGAGGGGTGGTGCGCATTGTATGGGTGTGTGTTACATTACATTCACTAGTAGGAGTGAGAAAAACATCGCGGGGTGGTGCGCATTGTATGGGTGTGTGTTACATTACATTCACTAGTAGGAGTGAGAAAAACATCGCGGGGTGGTGCGCATTGTATGGGTGTGTGTCACATTATATTCACTAGTAGGAGTGAGAAAAACATCACGGTGTCGTGCGCATTGTATGGGTGTGTGTCACATTACATTCACTAGTAGGAGTGAGAAAAACATCACGGGGTGGTGCGCATTGTATGGGTGTGTGTCACATTACATTCCTAGTAGGAGTGAGAAAAACATCACGGGGTGGTGCGCATTGTACGGGTGTGTGTCACATTACATTCACTAGTAGGAGTGAGAAAAACATCACGGGGTGGTGCGCATTGTACGGGTGTGTGTCACATTACATTCACAAGTAGGAGTGAGAAAAATATCAGGGGGTTGTGCGCATTGTACGGGTTTGTGTCACATTACATTCACTAGTAGGAGTGAGAAAAACATCACGGGGTGGTGCGCATTGTACGGGTGTGTGTCACATTACATTCACTAGTAGGAGTGAGAAAAACATCACGGGGTGGTGCGCATTGTACGGGTGTGTGTCACATTACATTCACTAGTAGGAGTGAGAAAAACATCACGGTGTGGTGCGCATTGTACGGGTGTGTTACATTACATTCACTAGTAGGAGTGAGAAAAACATCACGGGGTGGTGCGCATTGTACGGGTGTGTGTCACATTACATTCACTAGTAGGAGTGAGAAAAACATCACGGGGTGGTGCGCATTGTACGGGGGTGTGTCACATTACATTCACTAGTAGGAGTGAGAAAAACATCACGGGGTGGTGCGCATTGTACGGGTGTGTGTCACATTACATTCACTAGTAGGAGTGAGAAAAACATCACGGGGTGGTGCGCATTGTACGGGTGTGTGTCACATTACATTCACAAGTAGGAGTGAGAAAAATATCAGGGGGTTGTGCGCATTGTACGGGTTTGTGTCACATTACATTCACTAGTAGGAGTGAGAAAAACATCACGGGGTGGTGCGCATTGTACGGGTGTGTGTCACATTACATTCACTAGTAGGAGTGAGAAAAACATCACGGGGTGTTGCGCATTGTACGGGTGTGTTACATTACATTCACTAGTAGGAGTGAGAAAAACATCACGGGGTGGTGCGCATTGTACGGGTGTGTGTCACATTACATTCACTAGTAGGAGTGAGAAAAACATCACGGTGTGGTGCGCATTGTACGGGTGTGTTACATTACATTCACTAGTAGGAGTGAGAAAAACATCACGGGGTGGTGCGCATTGTACGGGTGTGTGTCACATTACATTCACTAGTAGGAGTGAGAAAAACATCACGGGGTGGTGCGCATTGTACGGGGGTGTGTCACATTACATTCACTAGTAGGAGTGAGAAAAACATCACGGGGTGGTGCGCATTGTACGGGTGTGTGTCACATTACATTCACTAGTAGGAGTGAGAAAAACATCATGGGGTGGTGCGCATTGTATGGGTGTGTGTCACATTACATTCACTAGTAGGAGTGAGAAAAACATCACGGGGTGGTGCGCATTGTATGGGTGTGTGTCACATTACTTTCACTAGTAGGAGTGAGAAATACATCACGGGATGGTGCGCATTGTATGGGTGTGTGCTACATTACATTCACTAGTAGGACTGAGAAAAACATCACGGGGTAGTGTGAATCGGAGGGTCTGTATTAGGATAGGCAGTGATTGGCAATGTAGGATGGAGAAAAGCACCACGGGGTGGTCAGCATGGGGAGGTCAGGGAACATGCAGTGGCAATGTAGGATAGGTTTCTGAAAAACATCGCGGGGTGGTGCGCATTGTATGGGTGTGTGTTACATTCACGAGTAGGAGTGAGAAAAACATCACGGGGTGGTGCGCATTGTATGGGTGTGTGTTACATTAGATTCACTAGTAGGAGTGAGAAAAACATCACGGGGTGGTGCGCATTGTATGGGTGTGTGTTACATTAGATTCACTAGTAGGTGTGAGAAAAACATCACGGGGTGGTGCGCATTGTATGGGTGTGTGTTACATTAGATTCACTAGTAGGAGTGAGAAAAACATCACGGGGTGGTGCGCATTGTATGGGTGTGTGTTACATTAGATTCACTAGTAGGAGTGAGAAAAACATCACGGGGTGGTGCGCATTGTATGGGTGTGTGTTACATTAGATTCACTAGTAGGAGGGAGAAAAACATCACGGGGTGGTGCGCATTGTATGGGTGTGTGTTACATTACATTCACTAGTAGGAGTGAGAAAAACATCACGGTGTCGTGCGCATTGTATGGGTGTGTGTTACATTACATTCACTAGTAGGAGTGACAAAAACATCACGGGGTGGTGCGCATTGTATGGGTGTGTGTTACATTACATTCACTAGTAGGAGTGACAAAAACATCACGGGGTGGTGCGCATTGTATGGGTGTGTGTTACATTACATTCACTAGTAGGAGTGAGAAAAACATCACGGGGTGGTGCGCATTGTATGGGTGTGTGTTACATTACATTCACTAGTAGGAGTGAGAAAAACATCACGGGGTGGTGCGCATTGTATGGGTGTGTGTTACATTACATTCACTAGTAGGAGTGAGAAAAACATCACGGGGTGGTGCGCATTGTATGGGTGTGTGTTACATTACATTCACTAGTAGGAGTGAGAAAAACATCACGGGGTGGTGCGCATTGTATGGGTGTGTTACATTACATTCACTAGTAGCAGTGAGAAAAACATCACGGGGTGGTGTGCATTGTATGGGTGTGTGTTACATTAGATTCACTAGTAGGAGTGAGAAAAACATAACGGGGTGGTGCGCATTGTATGGGTGTGTGTTACATTAGATTCACTAGTAGGAGTGAGAAAAACATCACGGGGTGGTGCGCATTGTATGGGTATGTGTTACATTACATTCACTAGTAGGAATGAGAAAAACATCGCGGGGTGGTGCGCATTGTATGGGTGTGTGTTACATTACATTCACTAGTAGGAGTGAGAAAAACATCGCGGTGTGGTGCGCATTGTATGGGTGTGTGTTACATTACATTCACGAGTAGGAGTGAGAAAAACATCGCGGGGTGGTGCGCGTTGTATGGGTGTGTGTTACATTACATTCACTAGTAAGAGTGAGAAAACCATCGCAGCGTGGTGCGGATTGTATGGGTGTGTGTTACATTACATTCACTAGTAGGAGTGAGAAAAACATCGAGGGGTGGTGCGCATTGTATGGGTGTGTGTTACATTACATTCACTAGTAGGAGTGAGAAAAACATCGCGGGGTGGTGCGCATTGTATGGGTGTGTGTTACATTACATTCACTGGTAGGAGTGAGAAAAACATCGCGGGGTGGTGCGCATTGTATGGGTGTGTGTCACATTATATTCACTAGTAGGAGTGAGAAAAACATCACGGTGTCGTGCGCATTGTATGGGTGTGTGTCACATTACATTCACTAGTAGGAGTGAGAAAAACATCACGGGGTGGTGCGCATTGTATGGGTGTGTGTTACATTACATTCACTAGTAGGAGGGAGAAAAACATCACGGGGTGGTGCGCATTGTATGGGTGTGTGTTACATTACATTCACTAGTAGGAGTGAGAAAAACATCACGGTGTCGTGCGCATTGTATGGGTGTGTGTCACATTACCTTCACTAGTAGGAGTGAGAAAAACATCACGGGGTGGTGCGCATTGTATGGGTGTGTGTTACATTAGATTCACTATTAGGAGTGAGAAAAACATCACGGGGTGGTGCGCATTGTATGGGTGTGTGTTACATTACATTCACTAGTAGGAATGAGAAAAACATCGCGGGGTGGTGCGCATTGTATGGGTGTGTGTTACATTACATTCACTAGTAGGAGTGAGAAAAACATCGCGGTGTGGTGCGCATTGTATGGGTGTGTGTTACATTACATTCACGAGTAGGAGTGAGAAAAACATCGCGGGGTGGTGCGCGTTGTATGGGTGTGTGTTACATTACATTCACTAGTAAGAGTGAGAAAACCATCGCGGCGTGGTGCGGATTGTATGGGTGTGTGTTACATTACATTCACTAGTAGGAGTGAGAAAAACATCGAGGGGTGGTGCGCATTGTATGGGTGTGTGTCACATTATATTCACTAGTAGGAGTGAGAAAAACATCACGGTGTCGTGCGCATTGTATGGGTGTGTGTCACATTACATTCACTAGTAGGAGTGAGAAAAACATCACGGGGTGGTGCGCATTGTATGGGTGTGTGTCACATTACATTCCTAGTAGGAGTGAGAAAAACATCACGGGGTGGTGCGCATTGTACGGGTGTGTGTCACATTACATTCACTAGTAGGAGTGAGAAAAACATCACGGGGTGGTGCGCATTGTACGGGTGTGTGTCACATTACATTCACAAGTAGGAGTGAGAAAAATATCAGGGGGTTGTGCGCATTGTACGGGTTTGTGTCACATTACATTCACTAGTAGGAGTGAGAAAAACATCACGGGGTGGTGCGCATTGTACGGGTGTGTGTCACATTACATTCACTAGTAGGAGTGAGAAAAACATCACGGGGTGGTGCGCATTGTACGGGTGTGTGTCACATTACATTCACTAGTAGGAGTGAGAAAAACATCACGGTGTGGTGCGCATTGTACGGGTGTGTTACATTACATTCACTAGTAGGAGTGAGAAAAACATCACGGGGTGGTGCGCATTGTACGGGTGTGTGTCACATTACATTCACTAGTAGGAGTGAGAAAAACATCACGGGGTGGTGCGCATTGTACGGGGGTGTGTCACATTACATTCACTAGTAGGAGTGAGAAAAACATCACGGGGTGGTGCGCATTGTACGGGTGTGTGTCACATTACATTCACTAGTAGGAGTGAGAAAAACATCACGGGGTGGTGCGCATTGTATGGGTGTGTGTCACATTACATTCACTAGTAGGAGTGAGAAAAACATCACGGGGTGGTGCGCATTGTATGGGTGTGTGTCACATTACTTTCACTAGTAGGAGTGAGAAATACATCACGGGGTGGTGCGCATTGTATGGGTGTGTGCTACATTACATTCACTAGTAGGAGTGAGAAAAACATCACGGGGTAGTGTGAATCGGAGGGTCTGTATTAGGATAGGCAGTGATTGGCAATGTAGGATGGAGAAAAGCACCACGGGGTGGTCAGCATGGGGAGGTCAGGGAACATGCAGTGGCAATGTAGGATAGGTTTCTGAAAAACATCGCGGGGTGGTGCGCATTGTATGGGTGTGTGTTACATTCACGAGTAGGAGTGAGAAAAACATCACGGGGTGGTGCGCATTGTATGGGTGTGTGTTACATTAGATTCACTAGTAGGAGTGAGAAAAACATCACGGGGTGGTGCGCATTGTATGGGTGTGTGTTACATTAGATTCACTAGTAGGTGTGAGAAAAACATCACGGGGTGGTGCGCATTGTATGTGTGTGTGTTACATTAGATTCACTAGTAGGAGTGAGAAAAACATCACGGGGTGGTGCGCATTGTATGGGTGTGTGTTACATTAGATTCACTAGTAGGAGTGAGAAAAACATCACGGGGTGGTGCGCATTGTATGGGTGTGTGTTACATTAGATTCACTAGTAGGAGGGAGAAAAACATCACGGGGTGGTGCGCATTGTATGGGTGTGTGTTACATTACATTCACTAGTAGGAGTGAGAAAAACATCACGGTGTCGTGCGCATTGTATGGGTGTGTGTCACATTACCTTCACTAGTAGGAGGGAGAAAAACATCACGGGGTGGTGCGCATTGTATGGGTGTGTGTTACATTACATTCACTAGTAGGAGTGAGAAAAACATCACGGTGTCGTGCGCATTGTATGGGTGTGTGTCACATTACCTTCACTAGTAGGAGTGAGAAAAACATCACGGGGTGGTGCGCATTGTATGGGTGTGTGTTACATTAGATTCACTATTAGGAGTGAGAAAAACATCACGGGGTGGTGCGCATTGTATGGGTGTGTGTTACATTAGATTCACTAGTAGGAGTGAGAAAAACATCACGGGGTGGTGCGCATTGTATGGGTGTGTGTTACATTACATTCACTAGTAGGAGTGAGAAAAACATCACGGGGTGGTGCGCATTGTATGGGTGTGTGTTACATTACATTCACTAGTAGGAGTGAGAAAAACATCACGGGGTGGTGCGCATTGTATGGGTGTGTGTTACATTACATTCACTAGTAGGAGTGAGAAAAACATCACGGGGTGGTGCGCATTGTATGGGTGTTTTACATTACATTCACTAGTAGCAGTGAGAAAAACATCACGGGGTGGTGTGCATTGTATGGGTGTGTGTTACATTAGATTCACTAGTAGGAGTGAGAAAAACATAACGGGGTGGTGCGCATTGTATGGGTGTGTGTTACATTAGATTCACTAGTAGGAGTGAGAAAAACATCACGGGGTGGTGCGCATTGTATGGGTATGTGTTACATTACATTCACTAGTAGGAATGAGGAAAACATCGCGGGGTGGTGCGCATTGTATGGGTGTGTGTTACATTACATTCACTAGTAGGAGTGAGAAAAACATCGCGGTGTGGTGCGCATTGTATGGGTGTGTGTTACATTACATTCACGAGTAGGAGTGAGAAAAACATCGCGGGGTGGTGCGCGTTGTATGGGTGTGTGTTACATTACATTCACTAGTAAGAGTGAGAAAACCATCGCGGCGTGGTGCGGATTGTATGGGTGTGTGTTACATTACATTCACTAGTAGGAGTGAGAAAAACATCGAGGGGTGGTGCGCATTTTATGGGTGTGTGTTACATTACATTCACTAGTAGGAGTGAGAAAAACATCGCGGGGTGGTGCGCATTGTATGGGTGTGTGTTACATTACATTCACTAGTAGGAGTGAGAAAAACATCGCGGGGTGGTGCGCATTGTATGGGTGTGTGTCACATTATATTCACTAGTAGGAGTGAGAAAAACATCACGGTGTCGTGCGCATTGTATGGGTGTGTGTCACATTACATTCACTAGTAGGAGTGAGAAAAACATCACGGGGTGGTGCGCATTGTATGGGTGTGTGTCACATTACATTCCTAGTAGGAGTGAGAAAAACATCACGGGGTGGTGCGCATTGTACGGGTGTGTGTCACATTACATTCACTAGTAGGAGTGAGAAAAACATCACGGGGTGGTGCGCATTGTACGGGTGTGTGTCACATTACATTCACAAGTAGGAGTGAGAAAAATATCAGGGGGTTGTGCGCATTGTACGGGTTTGTGTCACATTACATTCACTAGTAGGAGTGAGAAAAACATCACGGGGTGGTGAGCATTGTACGGGTGTGTGTCACATTACATTCACTAGTAGGAGTGAGAAAAACATCACGGGGTGGTGCGCATTGTACGGGTGTGTGTCACATTACATTCACTAGTAGGAGTGAGAAAAACATCACGGTGTGGTGCGCATTGTACGGGTGTGTTACATTACATTCACTAGTAGGAGTGAGAAAAACATCACGGGGTGGTGCGCATTGTACGGGTGTGTGTCACATTACATTCACTAGTAGGAGTGAGAAAAACATCACGGGGTGGTGCGCATTGTACGGGGGTGTGTCACATTACATTCACTAGTAGGAGTGAGAAAAACATCACGGGGTGGTGCGCATTGTACGGGTGTGTGTCACATTACATTCACTAGTAGGAGTGAGAAAAACATCATGGGGTGGTGCGCATTGTATGGGTGTGTGTCACATTACATTCACTAGTAGGAGTGAGAAAAACATCACGGGGTGGTGCGCATTGTATGGGTGTGTGTCACATTACTTTCACTAGTAGGAGTGAGAAATACATCACGGGGTGGTGCGCATTGTATGGGTGTGTGCTACATTACATTCACTAGTAGGAGTGAGAAAAACATCACGGGGTAGTGTGAATCGGAGGGTCTGTATTAGGATAGGCAGTGATTGGCAATGTAGGATGGAGAAAAGCACCACGGGGTGGTCAGCATGGGGAGGTCAGGGAACATGCAGTGGCAATGTAGGATAGGTTTCTGAAAAACATCGCGGGGTGGTGCGCATTGTATGGGTGTGTGTTACATTCACGAGTAGGAGTGAGAAAAACATCACGGGGTGGTGCGCATTGTATGGGTGTGTGTTACATTAGATTCACTAGTAGGAGTGAGTAAAACATCACGGGGTGGTGCGCATTGTATGGGTGTGTGTTACATTAGATTCACTAGTAGGTGTGAGAAAAACATCACGGGGTGGTGCGCATTGTATGTGTGTGTGTTACATTAGATTCACTAGTAGGAGTGAGAAAAACATCACGGGGTGGTGCGCATTGTATGGGTGTGTGTTACATTAGATTCACTAGTAGGAGTGAGAAAAACATCACGGGGTGGTGCGCATTGTATGGGTGTGTGTTACATTAGATTCACTAGTAGGAGGGAGAAAAACATCATGGGGTGGTGCGCATTGTATGGGTGTGTGTTACATTACATTCACTAGTAGGAGTGAGAAAAACATCACGGTGTCGTGCGCATTGTATGGGTGTGTGTCACATTACCTTCACTAGTAGGAGTGAGAAAAACATCACGGGGTGGTGCGCATTGTATGGGTGTGTGTTACATTAGATTCACTATTAGGAGTGAGAAAAACATCACGGGGTGGTGCGCATTGTATGGGTGTGTGTTACATTAGATTCACTAGTAGGAGTGAGAAAAACATCACGGGGTGGTGCGCATTGTATGGGTGTGTGTTACATTACATTCACTAGTAGGAGTGAGAAAAACATCACGGGGTGGTGCGCATTGTATGGGTGTGTGTTACATTACATTCACTAGTAGGAGTGAGAAAAACATCACGGGGTGGTGCGCATTGTATGGGTGTGTGTTACATTACATTCACTAGTAGGAGTGAGAAAAACATCACGGGGTGGTGCGCATTGTATGGGTGTGTTACATTACATTCACTAGTAGCAGTGAGAAAAACATCACGGGGTGGTGTGCATTGTATGGGTGTGTGTTACATTAGATTCACTAGTAGGAGTGAGAAAAACATAACGGGGTGGTGCGCATTGTATGGGTGTGTGTTACATTAGATTCACTAGTAGGAGTGAGAAAAACATCACGGGGTGGTGCGCATTGTATGGGTATGTGTTACATTACATTCACTAGTAGGAATGAGAAAAACATCGCGGGGTGGTGCGCATTGTATGGGTGTGTGTTACATTACATTCACTAGTAGGAGTGAGAAAAACATCGCGGTGTGGTGCGCATTGTATGGGTGTGTGTTACATTACATTCACGAGTAGGAGTGAGAAAAACATCGCGGGGTGGTGCGCGTTGTATGGGTGTGTGTTACATTACATTCACTAGTAAGAGTGAGAAAACCATCGCAGCGTGGTGCGGATTGTATGGGTGTGTGTTACATTACATTCACTAGTAGGAGTGAGAAAAACATCGAGGGGTGGTGCGCATTGTATGGGTGTGTGTTACATTACATTCACTAGTAGGAGTGAGAAAAACATCGCGGGGTGGTGCGCATTGTATGGGTGTGTGTTACATTACATTCACTGGTAGGAGTGAGAAAAACATCGCGGGGTGGTGCGCATTGTATGGGTGTGTGTCACATTATATTCACTAGTAGGAGTGAGAAAAACATCACGGTGTCGTGCGCATTGTATGGGTGTGTGTCACATTACATTCACTAGTAGGAGTGAGAAAAACATCACGGGGTGGTGCGCATTGTATGGGTGTGTGTCACATTACATTCCTAGTAGGAGTGAGAAAAACATCACGGGGTGGTGCGCATTGTACGGGTGTGTGTCACATTACATTCACTAGTAGGAGTGAGAAAAACATCACGGGGTGGTGCGCATTTTATGGGTGCGTTTTAAATTACATTCACTAGTAGGAGTGAGAAAAACATCACGGGGTGGTGCGCATTGTATGGGTGTGTGTTACATTACATTCACTAGTAGGAGTGAGAAAAACATCACGGGGTGGTGCGCATTGTATGGGTGTGTGTTACATTACATTCACAAGTAGGAGTGAGAAAAACATCACGGGGTGGTGCGCATTGTATGGGTGTGTGTTACATTAGATTCACTAGTAGGTGTGAGAAAAACATCACGGGGTGGTGTGCATTGTATGGGTGTGTGTTACATTAGATTCACTAGTAGGAGTGAGAAAAACATCACGGGGTGGTGCGCATTGTATGGGTGTGTGTTACATTAGATTCACTAGTAGGAGTGAGAAAAACATCACGGGGTGGTGCGCATTGTATGGGTGTGTGTTACATTAGATTCACTAGTAGGAGTGAGAAAAACATCACGGGGTGGTGCGCATTGTATAGGTGTGTGTTACATTAGATTCACTAGTAGGAGTGAGAAAAAGATCACGGGGTGGTGCGCATTGTATGGGTGTGTGTTACATTAGATTCACTAGTAGGAGTGAGAAAAACATCACGGGGTGGTGCGCATTGTATGGGTGTGTGTTACATTAGATTCACTAGTAGGAGGGAGAAAAACATCACGGGGTGGTGCGCATTGTATGGGTGTGTGTTACATTACATTCACTAGTAGGAGTGAGAAAAACATCACGGTGTCGTGCGCATTGTATGGGTGTGTGTCACATTACCTTTACTAGTAGGAGTGAGAAAAACATCACGGGGTGGTGCGCATTGTATGGGTGTGTGTTACATTAGATTCACTATTAGGAGTGAGAAAAACATCACGGGGTGGTGCGCATTGTATGGGTGTGTGTTACATTAGATTCACTAGTAGGAGTGAGAAAAACATCACGGGGTGGTGCGCATTGTATGGGTGTGTGTTACATTACATTCACTAGTAGGAGTGAGAAAAACATCACGGGGTGGTGCGCATTGTATGGGTGTGTGTTACATTACATTCACTAGTAGGAGTGAGAAAAACATCACGGGGTGGTGCGCATTGTATGGGTGTGTGTTACATTACATTCACTAGTAGGAGTGAGAAAAACATCACGGGGTGGTGCGCATTGTATGTGTGTGTTACATTACATTCACTAGTAGCAGTGAGAAAAACATCACGGGGTGGTGTGCATTGTATGGGTGTGTGTTACATTAGATTCACTAGTAGGAGTGAGAAAAACATAACGGGGTGGTGCGCATTGTATGGGTGTGTGTTACATTAGATTCACTAGTAGGAGTGAGAAAAACATCACGGGGTGGTGCGCATTGTATGGGTATGTGTTACATTACATTCACTAGTAGGAATGAGAAAAACATCGCGGGGTGGTGCGCATTGTATGGGTGTGTGTTACATTACATTCACTAGTAGGAGTGAGAAAAACATCGCGGTGTGGTGCGCATTGTATGGGTGTGTGTTACATTACATTCACGAGTAGGAGTGAGAAAAACATCGCGGGGTGGTGCGCGTTGTATGGGTGTGTGTTACATTACATTCACTAGTAAGAGTGAGAAAACCATCGTAGCGTGGTGCGGATTGTATGGGTGTGTGTTACATTACATTCACTAGTAGGAGTGAGAAAAACATCGAGGGGTGGTGCGCATTGTATGGGTGTGTGTTACATTACATTCACTAGTAGGAGTGAGAAAAACATCGCGGGGTGGTGCGCATTGTATGGGTGTGTGTTACATTACATTCACTAGTAGGAGTGAGAAAAACATCGCGGGGTGGTGCGCATTGTATGGGTGTGTGTCACATTATATTCACTAGTAGGAGTGAGAAAAACATCACGGTGTCGTGCGCATTGTATGGGTGTGTGTCACATTACATTCACTAGTAGGAGTGAGAAAAACATCACGGGGTGGTGCGCATTGTATGGGTGTGTGTCACATTACATTCCTAGTAGGAGTGAGAAAAATATCACGGGGTGGTGCGCATTGTACGGGTGTGTGTCACATTACATTCACTAGTAGGAGTGAGAAAAACATCACGGGGTGGTGCGCATTGTACGGGTGTGTGTCACATTACATTCACAACTAGGAGTGAGAAAAATATCAGGGGGTTGTGCGCATTGTACGGGTTTGTGTCACATTACATTCACTAGTTGGAGTGAGAAAAACATCACGGGGTGGTGCGCATTGTACGGGTGTGTGTCACATTACATTCACTAGTAGGAGTGAGAAAAACATCACGGGGTGGTGCGCATTGTACGGGTGTGTGTCACATTACATTCACTAGTAGGAGTGAGAAAAACATCACGGTGTGGTGCGCATTGTACGGGTGTGTTACATTACATTCACTAGTAGGAGTGAGAAAAACATCACGGGGTGGTGCGCATTGTACGGGTGTGTGTCACATTACATTCACTAGTAGGAGTGAGAAAAACATCACGGGGTGGTGCGCATTGTACGGGGGTGTGTCACATTACATTCACTAGTAGGAGTGAGAAAAACATCACGGGGTGGTGCGCATTGTACGGGTGTGTGTCACATTACATTCACTAGTAGGAGTGAGAAAAACATCACGGGGTGGTGCGCATTGTACGGGTGTGTGTCACATTACATTCACTAGTAGGAGTGAGAAAAACATCACGGGGTGGTGCGCATTGTATGGGTGTGTGTCACATTACTTTCACTAGTAGGAGTGAGAAAAACATCACGGGGTGGTGCGCATTGTATGGGTGTGTGCTACATTACATTCACTAGTAGGAGTGAGAAAAACATCACGGGGTAGTGTGAATCGGAGGGTCTGTATTAGGATAGGCAGTGATTGGCAATGTAGGATGGAGAAAAGCACCACGGGGTGGTCAGCATGGGGAGGTCAGGGAACATGCAGTGGCAATGTAGGATAGGTTTCTGAAAAACATCGCGGGGTGGTGCGCATTGTATGGGTGTGTGTTACATTCACGAGTAGGAGTGAGAAAAACATCACGGGGTGGTGCGCATTGTATGGGTGTGTGTTACATTACATTCACGAGTAGGAGTGAGAAAAACATCACGGGGTGGTGCGCATTTTATGGGTGCGTTTTAAATTACATTCACTAGTAGGAGTGAGAAAAACATCACGGGGTGGTGCGCATTGTATGGGTGTGTGTTACATTACATTCACTAGTAGGAGTGAGAAAAACATCACGGGGTGGTGCGCATTGTATGGGTGTGTGTTACATTACATTCACAAGTAGGAGTGAGAAAAACATCACGGGGTGGTGCGCATTGTATGGGTGTGTGTTACATTAGATTCACTAGTAGGTGTGAGAAAAACATCACGGGGTGGTGCGCATTGTATGGGTGTGTGTTACATTAGATTCACTAGTAGGAGTGAGAAAACATCACGGGGTGGTGCGCATTGTATGGGTGTGTGTTACATTAGATTCACTAGTAGGAGTGAGAAAAACATCACGGGGTGGTGCGCATTGTATGGGTGTGTGTTACATTAGATTCACTAGTAGGAGTGAGAAAAACATCATGGGGTGGTGCGCATTGTATGGGTGTGTGTTACATTAGATTCACTAGTAGGAGTGAGAAAAAGATCACGGGTTGGTGCGCATTGTATGGGTGTGTGTTACATTAGATTCACTAGTAGGAGTGAGAAAAACATCACGGGGTGGTGCGCATTGTATGGGTGTGTGTTACATTAGATTCACTAGTAGGAGTGAGAAAAACATCACGGGGTGGTGCGCATTGTATGGGTGTGTGTTACATTAGATTCACTAGTAGGAGTGAGAAAAACATCACGGGGTGGTGCGCATTGTATGGGTGTGTGTTACATTAGATTCACTAGTAGGAGTGAGAAAAACATCACGGGGTGGTGCGCATTGTATGGGTGTGTGTTACATTACATTCACTAGTAGGAGTGAGAAAAACATCACGGGGTGGTGCGCATTGTATGGGTGTGTGTTACATTACATTCACTAGTAGGAGTGAGAAAAACATCACGGGGTGGTGCGCATTGTATGGGTGTGTGTTACATTACATTCACTAGTAGGAGTGAGAAAAACATCACGGGGTGGTGCGCATTGTATGGGTGTGTGTTACATTACATTCACTAGTAGGAGTGAGAAAAACAACACGGGTTGGTGCGCATTGTACGGGTGTGTGTTACATTACATTCACTAGTAGGAGTGAGAAAAACATCACGGGGTGGTGCGCATTGTACGGGTGTGTGTTACATTACATTCACTAGTAGGAGTGAGAAAAACATCACGGGTTGGTGCGCATTGTATGGTTGTGTGTTACATTACATTCACTAGTAGGAGTGAGAAAAACATCACGGTGTGGTGCGCATTGTATGGTTGTGTGTTACATTACATTCACTAGTAGGAGTGAGAAAAACATCACGGGGTGGTGCGCATTGTATGGGTGTGTGTTACATTACATTCACTAGTAGGAGTGAGAAAAACATCACGGGGTGGTGCGCATTGTATGGGTGTGTGTTACATTACATTCACTAGTAGGAGTGAGAAAAACATCACGGGGTGGTGCGCATTGTATGGGTGTGTGTTACATTACATTCACTACTAGGAGTGAGAAAAACATCACGGGGTGGTGTGAATCGGAGGGTCTGAATTAGGATAGGCAGTGAGTGGCAATGTAGGATGGAGTAAAGCACCACGGGGTGGTCAGCATGGGGAGGTCAGGGAGCATGCAGTGGCAATGTAGGATAGGTTTCTGAAAAACATCGCGGGGTTGTGCGCATTGTATGGCTGTGTGTTACATTACATTCACTAGTAGGAGTGAGAAAAACATCACGGGGTGGTGCGCATTGTATGGGTGTGTGTTACATTACATTCACTAGTAGGAGTGAGAAAAACATCACGGGGTGGTGCGCATTGTGTGGGTGTGTGTTACATTACATTCACTAGTAGGAGGGAGAAAAACATCACGGGGTGGTGCGCATTGTGTGGGTGTGTGTTACATTAGATTCACTAGTAGGAGTGAGAAAAACATCACGGGGTGGTGCGCATTGTATGGGTGTGTGTTACATTAGATTCACTAGTAGGAGTGAGAAAAACATCACGGGGTGGTGCGCATTGTATGGGTGTGTGTTACATTAGATTCACTAGTAGGAGTGAGAAAAACATCACGGGGTGGTGCGCATTGTATGGGTGTGTGTTACATTAGATTCACTAGTAGGAGTGAGAAAAAGATCACGGGGTGGTGCGCATTGTATGGGTGTGTGTTACATTAGATTCACTAGTAGGAGTGAGAAAAACATCACGGGGTGGTGCGCATTGTATGGGTGTGTGTTACATTAGATTCACTAGTAGGAGGGAGAAAAACATCACGGGGTGGTGCGCATTGTATGGGTGTGTGTTACATTACATTCACTAGTAGGAGTGAGAAAAACATCACGGTGTCGTGCGCATTGTATGGGTGTGTGTCACATTACCTTCACTAGTAGGAGTGAGAAAAACATCACGGGGTGGTGCGCATTGTATGGGTGTGTGTTACATTAGATTCACTATTAGGAGTGAGAAAAACATCACGGGGTGGTGCGCATTGTATGGGTGTGTGTTACATTAGATTCACTAGTAGGAGTGAGAAAAACATCACGGGGTGGTGCGCATTGTATGGGTGTGTGTTACATTACATTCACTAGTAGGAGTGAGAAAAACATCACGCGGTGGTGCGCATTGTATGGGTGTGTGTTACATTACATTCACTAGTAGGAGTGAGAAAAACATCACGGGGTGGTGCGCATTGTATGGGTGTGTGTTACATTACATTCACTAGTAGGAGTGAGAAAAACATCACAGGGTGGTGCGCATTGTATGGGTGTGTTACATTACATTCACTAGTAGCAGTGAGAAAAACATCACGGGGTGGTGTGCATTGTATGGGTGTGTGTTACATTAGATTCACTAGTAGGAGTGAGAAAAACATAACGGGGTGGTGCGCATTGTATGGGTGTGTGTTACATTACATTCACTAGTAGGAATGAGAAAAACATCGCGGGGTGGTGCGCATTGTATGGGTGTGTGTTACATTACATTCACTAGTAGGAGTGAGAAAAACATCGCGGTGTGGTGCGCATTGTATGGGTGTGTGTTACATTACATTCACGAGTAGGAGTGAGAAAAACATCGCGGGGTGGTGCGCGTTGTATGGGTGTGTGTTACATTACATTCACTAGTAAGAGTGAGAAAACCATCGCAGCGTGGTGCGGATTGTATGGGTGTGTGTTACATTACATTCACTAGTAGGAGTGAGAAAAACATCGAGGGGTGGTGCGCATTGTATGGGTGTGTGTTACATTACATTCACTAGTAGGAGTGAGAAAAACATCGCGGGGTGGTGCGCATTGTATGGGTGTGTGTTACATTACATTCACTAGTAGGAGTGAGAAAAACATCGCGGGGTGGTGTGCATTGTATGGGTGTGTGTCACATTATATTCACTAGAAGGAGTGAGAAAAACATCACGGTGTCGTGCGCATTGTATGGGTGTGTGTCACATTACATTCACTAGTAGGAGTGAGAAAAACATCACGGGGTGGTGCGCATTGTATGGGTGTGTGTCACATTACATTCCTAGTAGGAGTGAGAAAAACATCACGGGGTGGTGCGCATTGTACGGGTGTGTGTCACATTACATTCACTAGTAGGAGTGAGAAAAACATCACAGGGTGGTGCGCATTGTACGGGTGTGTGTCACATTACATTCACAAGTAGGAGTGAGAAAAATATCAGGGGGTTGTGCGCATTGTACGGGTTTGTGTCACATTACATTCACTAGTAGGAGTGAGAAAAACATCACGGGGTGGTGCGCATTGTACGGGTGTGTGTCACATTACATTCACTAGTAGGAGTGAGAAAAACATCACGGGGTGGTGCGCATTGTACGGGTGTGTGTCACATTACATTCACTAGTAGGAGTGAGAAAAACATCACGGTGTGGTGCGCATTGTACGGGTGTGTTACATTACTTTCACTAGTAGGAGTGAGAAAAACATCACGGGGTGGTGCGCATTGTACGGGTGTGTGTCACATTACATTCACTAGTAGGAGTGAGAAAAACATCACGGGGTGGTGCGCATTGTACGGGGGTGTGTCACATTACATTCACTAGTAGGAGTGAGAAAAACATCACGGGGTGGTGCGCATTGTACGGGTGTGTGTCACATTACATTCACTAGTAGGAGTGAGAAAAACATCACGGGGTGGTGCGCATTGTACGGGTGTGTGTCACATTACATTCACTAGTAGGAGTGAGAAAAACATCACGGGGTGGTGCGCATTGTATGGGTGTGTGTCACATTACTTTCACTAGTAGGAGTGAGAAAAACATCACGGGGTGGTGCGCATTGTATGGGTGTGTGCTACATTACATTCACTACTAGGAGTGAGAAAAACATCATGGGGTAGTGTGAATCGGAGGGTCTGTATTAGGATAGGCAGTGATTGGCAATGTAGGATGGAGAAAAGCACCACGGGGTGGTCAGCATGGGGAGGTCAGGGAACATGCAGTGGCAATGTAGGATAGGTTTCTGAAAAACATCGCGGGGTGGTGCGCATTGTATGGGTGTGTGTTACATTCACGAGTAGGAGTGAGAAAAACATCACGGGGTGGTGCGCATTTTATGGGTGCGTTTTAAATTACATTCACTAGTAGGAGTGAGAAAAACATCACGGGGTGGTGCGCATTGTATGGGTGTGTGTTACATTACATTCACTAGTAGGAGTGAGAAAAACATCACGGGGTGGTGCGCATTGTATGGGTGTGTGTTACATTACATTCACTAGTAGGAGTGAGAAAAACATCACGGGGTGGTGCGCATTGTATGGGTGTGTGTTACATTACATTCACTAGTAGGAGTGAGAAAAACATCACGGGGTGGTGCGCATTGTATGGGTGTGTGTTACATTACATTCACTAGTAGGAGTGAGAAAAACATCACGGGGTGGTGCGCATTGTATGGGTGTGTGTTACATTACATTCACTAGTAGGAGTGAGAAAAACAACACGGGTTGGTGCGCATTGTACGGGTGTGTGTTACATTACATTCACAAGTAGGAGTGAGAAAAACATCACGGGGTGGTGCGCATTGTATGGGTGTGTGTTACATTAGATTCACTAGTAGGAGTGAGAAAAACATCATGGGGTGGTGCGCATTGTATGGGTGTGTGTTACATTAGATTCACTAGTAGGAGTGAGAAAAAGATCACGGGGTGGTGGGCATTGTATGGGTGTGTGTTACATTAGATTCACTAGTAGGAGTGAGAAAAACATCACGGGGTGGTGCGCATTGTATGGGTGTGTGTTACATTAGATTCACTAGTAGGAGTGAGAAAAACATCACGGGGTGGTGCGCATTGTATGGGTGTGTGTTACATTAGATTCACTAGTAGGAGTGAGAAAAACATCACGGGGTGGTGCGCATTGTATGGGTGTGTGTTACATTAGATTCACTAGTAGGAGTGAGAAAAACATCACGGGGTGGTGCGCATTGTATGGGGGTGTGTTACATTACATTCACTAGTAGGAGTGAGAAAAACATCACGGGGTGGTGCGCATTGTATGGGTGTGTGTTACATTACATTCACTAGTAGGAGTGAGAAAAACATCACGGGGTGGTGCGCATTGTATGGGTGTGTGTTACATTACATTCACTAGTAGGAGTGAGAAAAACATCACGGGGTGGTGCGCATTGTATGGGTGTGTGTTACATTACATTCACTAGTAGGAGTGAGAAAAACAACACGGGTTGGTGCGCATTGTACGGGTGTGTGTTACATTACATTCACTAGTAGGAGTGAGAAAAACATCACGGGGTGGTGCGCATTGTACGGGTGTGTGTTACATTACATTCACTAGTAGGAGTGAGAAAAACATCACGGGTTGGTGCGCATTGTATGGTTGTGTGTTACATTACATTCACTAGTAGGAGTGAGAAAAACATCACGGTGTGGTGCGCATTGTATGGTTGTGTGTTACATTACATTCACTAGTAGGAGTGAGAAAAACATCACGGGGTGGTGCGCATTGTATGGGTGTGTGTTACATTACATTCACTAGTAGGAGTGAGAAAAACATCACGGGGTGGTGCGCATTGTATGGGTGTGTGTTACATTACATTCACTAGTAGGAGTGAGAAAAACATCACGGGGTGGTGCGCATTGTATGGGTGTGTGTTACATTACATTCACTACTAGGAGTGAGAAAAACATCACGGGGTGGTGTGAATCGGAGGGTCTGAATTAGGATAGGCAGTGAGTGGCAATGTAGGATGGAGTAAAGCACCACGGGGTGGTCAGCATGGGGAGGTCAGGGAGCATGCAGTGGCAATGTAGGATAGGTTTCTGAAAAACATCGCGGGGTTGTGCGCATTGTATGGCTGTGTGTTACATTACATTCACTAGTAGGAGTGAGAAAAACATCACGGGGTGGTGCGCATTGTATGGGTGTGTGTTACATTACATTCACTAGTAGGAGTGAGAAAAACATCACGGGGTGGTGCGCATTGTGTGGGTGTGTGTTACATTACATTCACTAGTAGGAGGGAGAAAAACATCACGGGGTGGTGCGCATTGTGTGGGTGTGTGTTACATTAGATTCACTAGTAGGAGTGAGAAAAACATCACGGGGTGGTGCGCATTGTATGGGTGTGTGTTACATTAGATTCACTAGTAGGAGTGAGAAAAACATCACGGGGTGGTGCGCATTGTATGGGTGTGTGTTACATTAGATTCACTAGTAGGAGTGAGAAAAACATCAAGGGGTGGTGCGCATTGTACGGGTGTGTGTTACATTAGATTCACTAGTAGGAGTGAGAAAAAGATCACGGGGTGGTGCGCATTGTATGGGTGTGTGTTACATTAGATTCACTAGTAGGAGTGAGAAAAACATCACGGGGTGGTGCGCATTGTATGGGTGTGTGTTACATTAGATTCACTAGTAGGAGGGAGAAAAACATCACGGGGTGGTGCGCATTGTATGGGTGTGTGTTACATTATATTCACTAGTAGGAGTGAGAAAAACATCACGGTGTCGTGCGCATTGTATGGGTGTGTGTCACATTACCTTCACTAGTAGGAGTGAGAAAAACATCACGGGGTGGTGCGCATTGTATGGGTGTGTGTTACATTAGATTCACTATTAGGAGTGAGAAAAACATCACGGGGTGGTGCGCATTGTATGGGTGTGTGTTACATTAGATTCACTAGTAGGAGTGAGAAAAACATCACGGGGTGGTGCGCATTGTATGGGTGTGTGTTACATTACATTCACTAGTAGGAGTGAGAAAAACATCACGCGGTGGTGCGCATTGTATGGGTGTGTGTTACATTACATTCACTAGTAGGAGTGAGAAAAACATCACGGGGTGGTGCGCATTGTATGGGTGTGTGTTACATTACATTCACTAGTAGGAGTGAGAAAAACATCACAGGGTGGTGCGCATTGTATGGGTGTGTTACATTACATTCACTAGTAGCAGTGAGAAAAACATCACGGGGTGGTGTGCATTGTATGGGTGTGTGTTACATTAGATTCACTAGTAGGAGTGAGAAAAACATAACGGGGTGGTGCGCATTGTATGGGTGTGTGTTACATTACATTCACTAGTAGGAATGAGAAAAACATCGCGGGGTGGTGCGCATTGTATGGGTGTGTGTTACATTACATTCACTAGTAGGAGTGAGAAAAACATCGCGGTGTGGTGCGCATTGTATGGGTGTGTGTTACATTACATTCACGAGTAGGAGTGAGAAAAACATCGCGGGGTGGTGCGCGTTGTATGGGTGTGTGTTACATTACATTCACTAGTAAGAGTGAGAAAACCATCGCAGCGTGGTGCGGATTGTATGGGTGTGTGTTACATTACATTCACTAGTAGGAGTGAGAAAAACATCGAGGGGTGGTGCGCATTGTATGGGTGTGTGTTACATTACATTCACTAGTAGGAGTGAGAAAAACATCGCGGGGTGGTGCGCATTGTATGGGTGTGTGTTACATTACGTTCACTAGTAGGAGTGAGAAAAACATCGCGGGGTGGTGCGCATTGTATGGGTGTGTGTCACATTATATTCACTAGAAGGAGTGAGAAAAACATCACGGTGTCGTGCGCATTGTATGGGTGTGTGTCACATTACATTCACTAGTAGGAGTGAGAAAAACATCACGGGGTGGTGCGCATTGTATGGGTGTGTGTCACATTACATTCCTAGTAGGAGTGAGAAAAACATCACGGGGTGGTGCGCATTGTACGGGTGTGTGTCACATTACATTCACTAGTAGGAGTGAGAAAAACATCACAGGGTGGTGCGCATTGTACGGGTGTGTGTCACATTACATTCACAAGTAGGAGTGAGAAAAATATCAGGGGGTTGTGCGCATTGTACGGGTTTGTGTCACATTACATTCACTAGTAGGAGTGAGAAAAACATCACGGGGTGGTGCGCATTGTACGGGTGTGTGTCACATTACATTCACTAGTAGGAGTGAGAAAAACATCACGGGGTGGTGCGCATTGTACGGGTGTGTGTCACATTACATTCACTAGTAGGAGTGAGAAAAACATCACGGTGTGGTGCGCATTGTACGGGTGTGTTACATTACTTTCACTAGTAGGAGTGAGAAAAACATCACGGGGTGGTGCGCATTGTACGGGTGTGTGTCACATTACATTCACTAGTAGGAGTGAGAAAAACATCACGGGGTGGTGCGCATTGTACGGGGGTGTGTCACATTACATTCACTAGTAGGAGTGAGAAAAACATCACGGGGTGGTGCGCATTGTACGGGTGTGTGTCACATTACATTCACTAGTAGGAGTGAGAAAAACATCACGGGGTGGTGCGCATTGTACGGGTGTGTGTCACATTACATTCACTAGTAGGAGTGAGAAAAACATCACGGGGTGGTGCGCATTGTATGGGTGTGTGTCACATTACTTTCACTAGTAGGAGTGAGAAAAACATCACGGGGTGGTGCGCATTGTATGGGTGTGTGCTACATTACATTCACTAGTAGGAGTGAGAAAAACATCACGGGGTAGTGTGAATCGGAGGGTCTGTATTAGGATAGGCAGTGATTGGCAATGTAGGATGGAGAAAAGCACCACGGGGTGGTCAGCATGGGGAGGTCAGGGAACATGCAGTGGCAATGTAGGATAGGTTTCTGAAAAACATCGCGGGGTGGTGCGCATTGTATGGGTGTGTGTTACATTCACGAGTAGGAGTGAGAAAAACATCACGGGGTGGTGCGCATTTTATGGGTGCGTTTTAAATTACATTCACTAGTAGGAGTGAGAAAAACATCACGGGGTGGTGCGCATTGTATGGGTGTGTGTTACATTACTTTCACTAGTAGGAGTGAGAAAAACATCACGGGGTGGTGCGCATTGTATG
Source organism: Cavia porcellus (assembly GCF_034190915.1). Classification (NCBI taxonomy): domain Eukaryota; kingdom Metazoa; phylum Chordata; class Mammalia; order Rodentia; family Caviidae; genus Cavia; species Cavia porcellus. The sequence continues at coordinate 125,248 of NW_026947795.1, forward strand.
GGTGTGTGTTACATTACATTCACTAGTAGGAGTGAGAAAAACATCACGGGGTGGTGCGCATTGTATGGGTGTGTGTTACATTACATTCACTAGTAGGAGTGAGAAAAACATCACGGGGTGGTGCGCATTGTATGGGTGTGTGTTACATTACATTCACTAGTAGGAGTGAGAAAAACATCACGGGGTGGTGCGCATTGTATGGGTGTGTGTTACATTACATTCACTAGTAGGAGTGAGAAAAACAACACGGGTTGGTGCGCATTGTACGGGTGTGTGTTACATTACATTCACTAGTAGGAGTGAGAAAAACATCACGGGGTGGTGCGCATTGTACGGGTGTGTGTTACATTACATTCACTAGTAGGAGTGAGAAAAACATCACGGGTTGGTGCGCATTGTATGGTTGTGTGTTACATTACATTCACTAGTAGGAGTGAGAAAAACATCACGGTGTGGTGCGCATTGTATGGTTGTGTGTTACATTACATTCACTAGTAGGAGTGAGAAAAACATCACGGGGTGGTGCGCATTGTATGGGTGTGTGTTACATTACATTCACTAGTAGGAGTGAGAAAAACATCACGGGGTGGTGCGCATTGTATGGGTGTGTGTTACATTACATTCACTAGTAGGAGTGAGAAAAACATCACGGGGTGGTGCGCATTGTATGGGTGTGTGTTACATTACATTCACTACTAGGAGTGAGAAAAACATCACGGGGTGGTGTGAATCGGAGGGTCTGAATTAGGATAGGCAGTGAGTGGCAATGTAGGATGGAGTAAAGCACCACGGGGTGGTCAGCATGGGGAGGTCAGGGAGCATGCAGTGGCAATGTAGGATAGGTTTCTGAAAAACATCGCGGGGTTGTGCGCATTGTATGGCTGTGTGTTACATTACATTCACTAGTAGGAGTGAGAAAAACATCACGGGGTGGTGCGCATTGTATGGGTGTGTGTTACATTACATTCACTAGTAGGAGTGAGAAAAACATCACGGGGTGGTGCGCATTGTGTGGGTGTGTGTTACATTACATTCACTAGTAGGAGGGAGAAAAACATCACGGGGTGGTGCGCATTGTGTGGGTGTGTGTTACATTAGATTCACTAGTAGGAGTGAGAAAAACATCACGGGGTGGTGCGCATTGTATGGGTGTGTGTTACATTAGATTCACTAGTAGGAGTGAGAAAAACATCACGGGGTGGTGCGCATTGTATGGGTGTGTGTTACATTAGATTCACTAGTAGGAGTGAGAAAAACATCACGGGGTGGTGCGCATTGTACGGGTGTGTGTTACATTAGATTCACTAGTAGGAGTGAGAAAAAGATCACGGGGTGGTGCGCATTGTATGGGTGTGTGTTACATTAGATTCACTAGTAGGAGTGAGAAAAACATCACGGGGTGGTGCGCATTGTATGGGTGTGTGTTACATTAGATTCACTAGTAGGAGGGAGAAAAACATCACGGGGTGGTGCGCATTGTATGGGTGTGTGTTACATTATATTCACTAGTAGGAGTGAGAAAAACATCACGGTGTCGTGCGCATTGTATGGGTGTGTGTCACATTACCTTCACTAGTAGGAGTGAGAAAAACATCACGGGGTGGTGCGCATTGTATGGGTGTGTGTTACATTAGATTCACTATTAGGAGTGAGAAAAACATCACGGGGTGGTGCGCATTGTATGGGTGTGTGTTACATTAGATTCACTAGTAGGAGTGAGAAAAACATCACGGGGTGGTGCGCATTGTATGGGTGTGTGTTACATTACATTCACTAGTAGGAGTGAGAAAAACATCACGCGGTGGTGCGCATTGTATGGGTGTGTGTTACATTACATTCACTAGTAGGAGTGAGAAAAACATCACGGGGTGGTGCGCATTGTATGGGTGTGTGTTACATTACATTCACTAGTAGGAGTGAGAAAAACATCACAGGGTGGTGCGCATTGTATGGGTGTGTTACATTACATTCACTAGTAGCAGTGAGAAAAACATCACGGGGTGGTGTGCATTGTATGGGTGTGTGTTACATTAGATTCACTAGTAGGAGTGAGAAAAACATAACGGGGTGGTGCGCATTGTATGGGTGTGTGTTACATTACATTCACTAGTAGGAATGAGAAAAACATCGCGGGGTGGTGCGCATTGTATGGGTGTGTGTTACATTACATTCACTAGTAGGAGTGAGAAAAACATCGCGGTGTGGTGCGCATTGTATGGGTGTGTGTTACATTACATTCACGAGTAGGAGTGAGAAAAACATCGCGGGGTGGTGCGCGTTGTATGGGTGTGTGTTACATTACATTCACTAGTAAGAGTGAGAAAACCATCGCAGCGTGGTGCGGATTGTATGGGTGTGTGTTACATTACATTCACTAGTAGGAGTGAGAAAAACATCGAGGGGTGGTGCGCATTGTATGGGTGTGTGTTACATTACATTCACTAGTAGGAGTGAGAAAAACATCGCGGGGTGGTGCGCATTGTATGGGTGTGTGTTACATTACGTTCACTAGTAGGAGTGAGAAAAACATCGCGGGGTGGTGCGCATTGTATGGGTGTGTGTCACATTATATTCACTAGAAGGAGTGAGAAAAACATCACGGTGTCGTGCGCATTGTATGGGTGTGTGTCACATTACATTCACTAGTAGGAGTGAGAAAAACATCACGGGGTGGTGCGCATTGTATGGGTGTGTGTCACATTACATTCCTAGTAGGAGTGAGAAAAACATCACGGGGTGGTGCGCATTGTACGGGTGTGTGTCACATTACATTCACTAGTAGGAGTGAGAAAAACATCACAGGGTGGTGCGCATTGTACGGGTGTGTGTCACATTACATTCACAACTAGGAGTGAGAAAAATATCAGGGGGTTGTGCGCATTGTACGGGTTTGTGTCACATTACATTCACTAGTAGGAGTGAGAAAAACATCACGGGGTGGTGCGCATTGTACGGGTGTGTGTCACATTACATTCACTAGTAGGAGTGAGAAAAACATCACGGGGTGGTGCGCATTGTACGGGTGTGTGTCACATTACATTCACTAGTAGGAGTGAGAAAAACATCACGGTGTGGTGCGCATTGTACGGGTGTGTTACATTACTTTCACTAGTAGGAGTGAGAAAAACATCACGGGGTGGTGCGCATTGTACGGGTGTGTGTCACATTACATTCACTAGTAGGAGTGAGAAAAACATCACGGGGTGGTGCGCATTGTACGGGGGTGTGTCACATTACATTCACTAGTAGGAGTGAGAAAAACATCACGGGGTGGTGCGCATTGTACGGGTGTGTGTCACATTACATTCACTAGTAGGAGTGAGAAAAACATCACGGGGTGGTGCGCATTGTACGGGTGTGTGTCACATTACATTCACTAGTAGGAGTGAGAAAAACATCACGGGGTGGTGCGCATTGTATGGGTGTGTGTCACATTACTTTCACTAGTAGGAGTGAGAAAAACATCACGGGGTGGTGCGCATTGTATGGGTGTGTGCTACATTACATTCACTAGTAGGAGTGAGAAAAACATCACGGGGTAGTGTGAATCGGAGGGTCTGTATTAGGATAGGCAGTGATTGGCAATGTAGGATGGAGAAAAGCACCACGGGGTGGTCAGCATGGGGAGGTCAGGGAACATGCAGTGGCAATGTAGGATAGGTTTCTGAAAAACATCGCGGGGTGGTGCGCATTGTATGGGTGTGTGTTACATTCACGAGTAGGAGTGAGAAAAACATCACGGGGTGGTGCGCATTTTATGGGTGCGTTTTAAATTACATTCACTAGTAGGAGTGAGAAAAACATCACGGGGTGGTGCGCATTGTATGGGTGTGTGTTACATTACTTTCACTAGTAGGAGTGAGAAAAACATCACGGGGTGGTGCGCATTGTATGGGTGTGTGTTACATTACATTCACTAGTAGGAGTGAGAAAAACATCACGGGGTGGTGCGCATTGTATGGGTGTGTGTTACATTACATTCACTAGTAGGAGTGAGAAAAACATCACGGGGTGGTGCGCATTGTATGGGTGTGTGTTACATTACATTCACTAGTAGGAGTGAGAAAAACATCACGGGGTGGTGCGCATTGTATGGGTGTGTGTTACATTACATTCACTAGTAGGAGTGAGAAAAACAACACGGGTTGGTGCGCATTGTACGGGTGTGTGTTACATTACATTCACTAGTAGGAGTGAGAAAAACATCACGGGGTGGTGCGCATTGTACGGGTGTGTGTTACATTACATTCACTAGTAGGAGTGAGAAAAACATCACGGGTTGGTGCGCATTGTATGGTTGTGTGTTACATTACATTCACTAGTAGGAGTGAGAAAAACATCACGGTGTGGTGCGCATTGTATGGTTGTGTGTTACATTACATTCACTAGTAGGAGTGAGAAAAACATCACGGGGTGGTGCGCATTGTATGGGTGTGTGTTACATTACATTCACTAGTAGGAGTGAGAAAAACATCACGGGGTGGTGCGCATTGTATGGGTGTGTGTTACATTACATTCACTAGTAGGAGTGAGAAAAACATCACGGGGTGGTGCGCATTGTATGGGTGTGTGTTACATTACATTCACTACTAGGAGTGAGAAAAACATCACGGGGTGGTGTGAATCGGAGGGTCTGAATTAGGATAGGCAGTGAGTGGCAATGTAGGATGGAGTAAAGCACCACGGGGTGGTCAGCATGGGGAGGTCAGGGAGCATGCAGTGGCAATGTAGGATAGGTTTCTGAAAAACATCGCGGGGTGGTGCGCATTGTATGGCTGTGTGTTACATTACATTCACTAGTAGGAGTGAGAAAAACATCACGGGGTGGTGCGCATTGTATGGGTGTGTGTTACATTACATTCACTAGTAGGAGTGAGAAAAACATCACGGGGTGGTGCGCATTGTGTGGGTGTGTGTTACATTACATTCACTAGTAGGAGGGAGAAAAACATCACGGGGTGGTGCGCATTGTATGGGTGTGTGTTACATTACATTCACTAGTAGGAGTGAGAAAAACATCACGGGGTGGTGTGCATTGTGTGGGTGTGTGTTACATTACATTCACTAGTAGGAGTGAGAAAAACATCACGGGGTGGTGCGCATTGTATGGGTGTGTGTTACATTACATTCACTAGTAGGAGTGAGAAAAACATCACGGGGTGGTGTGCATTGTGTGGGTGTGTGTTACATTACATTCACTAGTAGGAGTGAGAAAAACATCACGGGGTGGTGCGCATTGTATGGGTGTGTGTTACATTACATTCACTAGTAGGAGGGAGAAAAACATCACGGGGTGGTGCGCATTGTATGGGTGTGTGTTACATTACATTCACTAGTAGGAGTGAGAAAAACATCACGGGGTGGTGTGCATTGTATGGGTGTGTGTTACATTACATTCACTAGTAGGAGTGAGAAAAGCATCACGGGGTGGTGCGCATTGTATGGGTGTGTGTTACATTACATTCACTAGTAGGAGTGAGAAAAACATCACGGGGTGGTGCGCATTGTATGGGTGTGTGTTACATTACATTCACTAGTAGGAGTGAGAAAAACAACACGGGTTGGTGCGCATTGTACGGGTGTGTGTTACATTACATTCACTAGTAGGAGTGAGAAAAACATCACGGGGTGGTGCGCATTGTACGGGTGTGTGTTACATTACATTCACTAGTAGGAGTGAGAAAAACATCACGGGTTGGTGCGCATTGTATGGTTGTGTGTTACATTACATTCACTAGTAGGAGTGAGAAAAACATCACGGTGTGGTGCGCATTGTATGGTTGTGTGTTACATTACATTCACTAGTAGGAGTGAGAAAAACATCACGGGGTGGTGCGCATTGTATGGGTGTGTGTTACATTACATTCACTAGTAGGAGTGAGAAAAACATCACGGGGTGCTGCGCATTGTATGGGTGTGTGTTACATTACATTCACTAGTAGGAGTGAGAAAAACATCACGGGGTGGTGCGCATTGTATGGGTGTGTGTTACATTACATTCACTACTAGGAGTGAGAAAAACATCACGGGGTGGTGTGAATCGGAGGGTCTGAATTAGGATAGGCAGTGAGTGGCAATGTAGGATGGAGTAAAGCACCACGGGGTGGTCAGCATGGGGAGGTCAGGAAGCATGCAGTGGCAATGTAGGATAGGTTTCTGAAAAACATCGCGGGGTGGTGCGCATTGTATGGCTGTGTGTTACATTACATTCACTAGTAGGAGTGAGAAAAACATCACGGGGTGGTGCGCATTGTATGGGTGTGTGTTACATTACATTCACTAGTAGGAGTGAGAAAAACATCACGGGGTGGTGCGCATTGTGTGGGTGTGTGTTACATTACATTCACTAGTAGGAGGGAGAAAAACATCACGGGGTGGTGCGCATTGTGTGGGTGTGTGTTACATTAGATTCACTAGTAGGAGTGAGAAAAACATCACGGGGTGGTGCGCATTGTATGGGTGTGTGTTACATTAGATTCACTAGTAGGAGTGAGAAAAACATCACGGGGTGTTGCGCATTGTATGGGTGTGTGTTACATTAGATTCACTAGTAGGAGTGAGAAAAACATCACGGGGTGGTGCGCATTGTATGGGTGTGTGTTACATTAGATTCACTAGTAGGAGTGAGAAAAAGATCACGGGGTGGTGCGCATTGTATGGGTGTGTGTTACACTAGATTCACTAGTAGGAGTGAGAAAAACATCACGGGGTGGTGCGCATTGTATGGGTGTGTGTTACATTAGATTCACTAGTAGGAGGGAGAAAAACATCACGGGGTGGTGCGCATTGTATGGGTGTGTGTTACATTACATTCACTAGTAGGAGTGAGAAAAACATCACGGTGTCGTGCGCATTGTATGGGTGTGTGTCACATTACCTTCACTAGTAGGAGTGAGAAAAACATCACGGGGTGGTGCGCATTGTATGGGTGTGTGTTACATTAGATTCACTATTAGGAGTGAGAAAAACATCACGGGGTGGTGCGCATTGTATGGGTGTGTGTTACATTAGATTCACTAGTAGGAGTGAGAAAAACATCACGGGGTGGTGCGCATTGTATGGGTGTGTGTTACATTACATTCACTAGTAGGAGTGAGAAAAACATCACGGGGTGGTGCGCATTGTATGGGTGTGTGTTACATTACATTCACTAGTAGGAGTGAGAAAAACATCACGGGGTGGTGCGCATTGTATGGGTGTGTGTTACATTACATTCACTAGTAGGAGTGAGAAAAACATCACAGGGTGGTGCGCATTGTATGGGTGTGTTACATTACATTCACTAGTAGCAGTGAGAAAAACATCACGGGGTGGTTTGCATTGTATGGGTGTGTGTTACATTAGATTCACTAGTAGGAGTGAGAAAAACATAACGGGGTGGTGCGCATTGTATGGGTGTGTGTTACATTAGATTCACTAGTAGGAGTGAGAAAAACATCACGGGGTGGTGCGCATTGTATGGGTATGTGTTACATTACATTCACTAGTAGGAATGAGAAAAACATCGCGGGGTGGTGCGCATTGTATGGGTGTGTGTTACATTACATTCACTAGTAGGAGTGAGAAAAACATCGCGGTGTGGTGCGCATTGTATGGGTGTGTGTTACATTACATTCACGAGTAGGAGTGAGAAAAACATCGCGGGGTGGTGCGCGTTGTATGGGTGTGTGTTACATTACATTCACTAGTAAGAGTGAGAAAACCATCGCAGCGTGGTGCGGATTGTATGGGTGTGTGTTACATTACATTCACTAGTAGGAGTGAGAAAAACATCGAGGGGTGGTGCGCATTGTATGGGTGTGTGTTACATTACATTCACTAGTAGGAGTGAGAAAAACATCGCGGGGTGGTGCGCATTGTATGGGTGTGTGTTACATTACATTCACTAGTAGGAGTGAGAAAAACATCGCGGGGTGGTGCGCATTGTATGGGTGTGTGTCACATTATATTCACTAGTAGGAGTGAGAAAAACATCACGGTGTCGTGCGCATTGTATGGGTGTGTGTCACATTACATTCACTAGTAGGAGTGAGAAAAACATCACGGGGTGGTGCGCATTGTATGGGTGTGTGTCACATTACATTCCTAGTAGGAGTGAGAAAAACATCACGGGGTGGTGCGCATTGTACGGGTGTGTGTCACATTACATTCACTAGTAGGAGTGAGAAAAACATCACGGGGTGGTGCGCATTGTACGGGTGTGTGTCACATTACATTCACAAGTAGGAGTGAGAAAAATATCAGGGGGTTGTGCGCATTGTACGGGTTTGTGTCACATTACATTCACTAGTAGGAGTGAGAAAAACATCACGGGGTGGTGCGCATTGTACGGGTGTGTGTCACATTACATTCACTAGTAGGAGTGAGAAAAACATCACGGGGTGGTGCGCATTGTACGGGTGTGTGTCACATTACATTCACTAGTAGGAGTGAGAAAAACATCACGGTGTGGTGCGCATTGTACGGGTGTGTTACATTACTTTCACTAGTAGGAGTGAGAAAAACATCACGGGGTGGTGCGCATTGTACGGGTGTGTGTCACATTACATTCACTAGTAGGAGTGAGAAAAACATCACGGGGTGGTGCGCATTGTACGGGGGTGTGTCACATTACATTCACTAGTAGGAGTGAGAAAAACATCACGGGGTGGTGCGCATTGTACGGGTGTGTGTCACATTACATTCACTAGTAGGAGTGAGAAAAACATCGCGGGGTGGTGCGCATTGTACGGGTGTGTGTCACATTACATTCACTAGTAGGAGTGAGAAAAACATCACGGGGTGGTGCGCATTGTATGGGTGTGTGTCACATTACTTTCACTAGTAGGAGTGAGAAAAACATCACGGGGTGGTGCGCATTGTATGGGTGTGTGCTACATTACATTCACTAGTAGGAGTGAGAAAAACATCACGGGGTAGTGTGAATCGGAGGGTCTGTATTAGGATAGGCAGTGATTGGCAATGTAGGATGGAGAAAAGCACCACGGGGTGGTCAGCATGGGGAGGTCAGGGAACATGCAGTGGCAATGTAGGATAGGTTTCTGAAAAACATTGCGGGGTGGTGCGCATTGTATGGGTGTGTGTTACATTACATTCACTAGTAGGAGTGAGAAAAACATCACGGGGTGGTGCGCATTGTATGGGTGTGTGTTACATTACATTCACAAGTAGGAGTGAGAAAAACATCACGGCGTGGTGCGCATTGTATGGGTGTGTGTTACATTAGATTCACTAGTAGGTGTGAGAAAAACATCACGGGGTGGTGCGCATTGTATGGGTGTGTGTTACATTAGATTCACTAGTAGGAGTGAGAAAACATCACGGGGTGGTGCGCATTGTATGGGTGTGTGTTACATTAGATTCACTAGTAGGAGTGAGAAAAACATCACGGGGTGGTGCGCATTGTATGGGTGTGTGTTACATTAGATTCACTAGTAGGAGTGAGAAAAACATCATGGGGTGGTGCGCATTGTATGGGTGTGTGTTACATTAGATTCACTAGTAGGAGTGAGAAAAAGATCACGGGGTGGTGCGCATTGTATGGGTGTGTGTTACATTAGATTCACTAGTAGGAGTGAGAAAAACATCACGGGGTGGTGCGCATTGTATGGGTGTGTGTTACATTAGATTCACTAGTAGGAGTGAGAAAAACATCACGGGGTGGTGCGCATTGTATGGGTGTGTGTTACATTACATTCACTAGTAGGAGTGAGAAAAACATCACGGGGTGGTGCGCATTGTATGGGTGTGTGTTACATTACATTCACTAGTAGGAGTGAGAAAAACATCACGGGGTGGTGCGCATTGTATGGGTGTGTGTTACATTACATTCACTAGTAGGAGTGAGAAAAACATCACGGGGTGGTGCGCATTGTATGGGTGTGTGTTACATTACATTCACTAGTAGGAGTGAGAAAAACATCACGGGGTGGTGCGCATTGTATGGGTGTGTGTTACATTACATTCACTAGTAGGAGTGAGAAAAACATCACGGGGTGGTGCGCATTGTATGGGTGTGTGTTACATTACATTCACTAGTAGGAGTGAGAAAAACAACACGGGTTGGTGCGCATTGTACGGGTGTGTGTTACATTACATTCACTAGTAGGAGTGAGAAAAACATCACGGGGTGGTGCGCATTGTATGGGTGTGTGTTACATTACATTCACTAGTAGGAGTGAGAAAAACATCACGGGTTGGTGCGCATTGTATGGTTGTGTGTTACATTACATTCACTAGTAGGAGTGAGAAAAACATCACGGTGTGGTGCGCATTGTATGGTTGTGTGTTACATTACATTCACTAGTAGGAGTGAGAAAAACATCACGGGGTGGTGCGCATTGTATGGGTGTGTGTTACATTACATTCACTAGTAGGAGTGAGAAAAACATCACGGGGTGGTGCGCATTGTATGGGTGTGTGTTACATTACATTCACTAGTAGGAGTGAGAAAAACATCACGGGGTGGTGCGCATTGTATGGGTGTGTGTTACATTACATTCACTACTAGGAGTGAGAAAAACATCACGGGGTGGTGTGAATCGGAGGGTCTGAATTAGGATAGGCAGTGAGTGGCAATGTAGGATGGAGTAAAGCACCACGGGGTGGTCAGCATGGGGAGGTCAGGGAGCATGCAGTGGCAATGTAGGATAGGTTTCTGAAAAACATCGCGGGGTGGTGCGCATTGTATGGCTGTGTGTTACATTACATTCACTAGTAGGAGTGAGAAAAACATCACGGGGTGGTGCGCATTGTATGGGTGTGTGTTACATTACATTCACTAGTAGGAGTGAGAAAAACATCACGGGGTGGTGCGCATTGTGTGGGTGTGTGTTACATTACATTCACTAGTAGGAGGGAGAAAAACATCACGGGGTGGTGCGCATTGTGTGGGTGTGTGTTACATTAGATTCACTAGTAGGAGTGAGAAAAACATCACGGGGTGGTGCGCATTGTATGGGTGTGTGTTACATTAGATTCACTAGTAGGAGTGAGAAAAACATCACGGGGTGGTGCGCATTGTATGGGTGTGTGTTACATTAGATTCACTAGTAGGAGTGAGAAAAACATCACGGGGTGGTGCGCATTGTATGGGTGTGTGTTACATTAGATTCACTAGTAGGAGTGAGAAAAAGATCACGGGGTGGTGCGCATTGTATGGGTGTGTGTTACATTAGATTCACTAGTAGGAGTGAGAAAAACATCAAGGGGTGGTGCGCATTGTATGGGTGTGTGTTACATTAGATTCACTAGTAGGAGTGAGAAAAACATCACGGGGTGGTGCGCATTGTATGGGTGTGTGTTACATTAGATTCACTAGTAGGAGTGAGAAAAACATCACGGGGTGGTGCGCATTGTACGGGTGTGGGTTACATTACATTCACTAGTAGGAGTGAGAAAAACATCACGGGGTGGTGCGCATTGTATGGGTGTGTGTTACATTACATTCACTAGTAGGAGTGAGAAAAACATCACGGGGTGGTGCGCATTGTATGCGTGTGTGTTACATTACATTCACTAGTAGGAGTGAGAAAAACATCACGGGGTGGTGCGCATTGTATGGGTGTGTGTTACATGAGATTCACTAGTAGGAGTGAGAAAAACATCACGGGTGGTGCGCATTGTATGGGTGTGTGTTACATTAGATTCACCAGTAGGAGTGAGAAAAACATCACGGGGTGGTGCGCATTGTATGGGTGTGTGTTACATTACATTCACTAGTAGGAGTGAGAAAAACATCACGGGGTGGTGCGCATTGTATGGGTGTGTGTTACATTACATTCACTAGTAGGAGTGAGAAAAACATCACGGGGTGGTGCGCATTGTATGGGTGTGTGTTACATTACATTCACTACTAGGAGTTAGAAAAGCATCACGGGGTGGTGTGAATCGGAGGGTCTGAATTAGGATAGGCAGTGAGTGGCAATGTAGGATGGAGTAAAGCACCACGGGGTGGTCAGCATGGGGAGGTCAGGGAACATGCAGTGGCAATGTAGGATAGGTTTCTGAAAAACATCGCAGGGTGGTGCGCGTTGTATGGCTGTGTGTTACATTACATTCACTAGTAGGAGTGAGAAAAACATCACGGGGTGGTGCGCATTGTATGGGTGTGTGTTACATTACATTCACTAGTAGGAGTGAGAAAAACATCACGGGGTGGTGTGCATTGTGTGGGTGTGTGTTACATTACATTCACTAGTAGGAGTGAGAAAAACATCACGGGGTGGTGCGCATTGTATGGGTGTGTGTTACATTACATTCACTAGTAGGAGTGAGAAAAACATCACGGGGTGGTGCGCATTGTATGGGTGTGTGTTACATTACATTCACTAGTAGGAGTGAGAAAAACATCACAGGGTGGTGTGCATTGTATGGGTGTGTGTTACATTACATTCACTAGTAGGAGTGAGAAAAGCATCACGGGGTGGTGCGCATTGTATGGGTGTGTGTTACATTACATTCACTAGTAGGAGTGAGAAAAACATCACGGGGTGGTGCGCATTGTATGGGTGTGTGTTACATTAGATTCACTAGTAGGAGTGAGAAAAACATCACGGGGTGGTGCGCATTGTATGGGTGTGTGTTACATTAGATTCACTAGTAGGAGTGAGAAAAACATCACGGGGTGGTGCGCATTGTATGGGTGTGTGTTACATTAGATTCACTAGTAGGAGTGAGAAAAACATCACGGGGTGGTGCGCATTGTATGGGTGTGTGTTACATTAGATTCACTAGTAGGAGTGAGAAAAACATCACGGGGTGGTGCGCATTGTATGGGTGTGTGTTACATTACATTCACTAGTCGGAGTGAGAAAAACATCACGGGGTGGTGCGCATTGTATGGGTGTGTGTTACATTACATTCACTAGTCGGAGTGAGAAAAACATCACGGGGTGGTGCGCATTGTATGGGTGTGTGTTACATTACATTCACTAGTAGGAGTGAGAAAAACATCACGGGGTGGTGCGCATTGTATGGGTGTGTGTTACATTACATTCACTAGTAGGAGTGAGAAAAACATCACGGGGTGGTGCGCAATGTATGGGTGTGTGTTACATTACATTCACTAGTAGGAGTGAGAAAAACATCACGGGGTGGTGCGCATTGTATGGGTGTGTGTTACATTACATTCACTAGTAGGAGTGAGAAAAACATCACGGGGTGGTGCGCATTGTATGGGTGTGTGTTACATTACATTCACTAGTAGGAGTGAGAAAAACATCACGGGGTGGTGCGCATTGTATGGGTGTGTGTTACATTACATTCACTAGTAGGAGTGAGAAAAACATCACGGGGTGGTGCGCATTGTATGGGTGTGTGTTACATTACATTCACTAGTAGGAGTGAGAAAAACATCACGGGGTGGTGCGCATTGTATGGGTGTGTGTTACATTACATTCACTAGTAGGAGTGAGAAAAACAACACGGGTTGGTGCGCATTGTACGGGTGTGTGTTACATTACATTCACTAGTAGGAGTGAGAAAAACATCACGGGGTGGTGCGCATTGTATGGGTGTGTGTTACATTACATTCACTAGTAGGAGTGAGAAAAACATCACGGGTTGGTGCGCATTGTATGGTTGTGTGTTACATTACATTCACTAGTAGGAGTGAGAAAAACATCACGGTGTGGTGCGCATTGTATGGTTGTGTGTTACATTACATTCACTAGTAGGAGTGAGAAAAACATCACGGGGTGGTGCGCATTGTATGGGTGTGTGTTACATTACATTCACTAGTAGGAGTGAGAAAAACATCACGGGGTGGTGCGCATTGTATGGGTGTGTGTTACATTACATTCACTAGTAGGAGTGAGAAAAACATCACGGGGTGGTGCGCATTGTATGGGTGTGTGTTACATTACATTCACTACTAGGAGTGAGAAAAACATCACGGGGTGGTGTGAATCGGAGGGTCTGAATTAGGATAGGCAGTGAGTGGCAATGTAGGATGGAGTAAAGCACCACGGGGTGGTCAGCATGGGGAGGTCAGGGAGCATGCAGTGGCAATGTAGGATAGGTTTCTGAAAAACATCGCGGGGTGGTGCGCATTGTATGGCTGTGTGTTACATTACATTCACTAGTAGGAGTGAGAAAAACATCACGGGGTGGTGCGCATTGTATGGGTGTGTGTTACATTACATTCACTAGTAGGAGTGAGAAAAACATCACGGGGTGGTGCGCATTGTGTGGGTGTGTGTTACATTACATTCACTAGTAGGAGGGAGAAAAACATCACGGGGTGGTGCGCATTGTGTGGGTGTGTGTTACATTAGATTCACTAGTAGGAGTGAGAAAAACATCACGGGGTGGTGCGCATTGTATGGGTGTGTGTTACATTAGATTCACTAGTAGGAGTGAGAAAAACATCACGGGGTGGTGCGCATTGTATGGGTGTGTGTTACATTAGATTCACTAGTAGGAGTGAGAAAAACATCACGGGGTGGTGCGCATTGTATGGGTGTGTGTTACATTAGATTCACTAGTAGGAGTGAGAAAAAGATCACGGGGTGGTGCGCATTGTATGGGTGTGTGTTACATTAGATTCACTAGTAGGAGTGAGAAAAACATCAAGGGGTGGTGCGCATTGTATGGGTGTGTGTTACATTAGATTCACTAGTAGGAGTGAGAAAAACATCACGGGGTGGTGCGCATTGTATGGGTGTGTGTTACATTAGATTCACTAGTAGGAGTGAGAAAAACATCACGGGGTGGTGCGCATTGTACGGGTGTGGGTTACATTACATTCACTAGTAGGAGTGAGAAAAACATCACGGGGTGGTGCGCATTGTATGGGTGTGTGTTACATTACATTCACTAGTAGGAGTGAGAAAAACATCACGGGGTGGTGCGCATTGTATGCGTGTGTGTTACATTACATTCACTAGTAGGAGTGAGAAAACATCACGGGGTGGTGCGCATTGTATGGGTGTGTGTTACATGAGATTCACTAGTAGGAGTGAGAAAAACATCACGGGTGGTGCGCATTGTATGGGTGTGTGTTACATTAGATTCACCAGTAGGAGTGAGAAAAACATCACGGGGTGGTGCGCATTGTATGGGTGTGTGTTACATTACATTCACTAGTAGGAGTGAGAAAAACATCACGGGGTGGTGCGCATTGTATGGGTGTGTGTTACATTACATTCACTAGTAGGAGTGAGAAAAACATCACGGGGTGGTGCGCATTGTATGGGTGTGTGTTACATTACATTCACTACTAGGAGTTAGAAAAGCATCACGGGGTGGTGTGAATCGGAGGGTCTGAATTAGGATAGGCAGTGAGTGGCAATGTAGGATGGAGTAAAGCACCACGGGGTGGTCAGCATGGGGAGGTCAGGGAACATGCAGTGGCAATCTAGGATAGGTTTCTGAAAAACATCGCAGGGTGGTGCGCGTTGTATGGCTGTGTGTTACATTACATTCACTAGTAGGAGTGAGAAAAACATCACGGGGTGGTGCGCATTGTATGGGTGTGTGTTACATTACATTCACTAGTAGGAGTGAGAAAAACATCACGGGGTGGTGCGCATTGTATGGGTGTGTGTTACATTACATTCACTAGTAGGAGTGAGAAAAACATCACGGGGTGGTGTGCATTGTGTGGGTGTGTGTTACATTACATTCACTAGTAGGAGTGAGAAAAACATCACGGGGTGGTGCGCATTGTATGGGTGTGTGTTACATTACATTCACTAGTAGGAGGGAGAAAAACATCACGGGGTGGTGCGCATTGTATGGGTGTGTGTTACATTACATTCACTAGTAGGAGTGAGAAAAACATCACAGGGTGGTGTGCATTGTATGGGTGTGTGTTACATTACATTCACTAGTAGGAGTGAGAAAAGCATCACGGGGTGGTGCGCATTGTATGGGTGTGTGTTACATTACATTCACTAGTAGGAGTGAGAAAAACATCACGGGGTGGTGCGCATTGTATGGGTGTGTGTTACATTAGATTCACTAGTAGGAGTGAGAAAAACATCACGGGGTGGTGCGCATTGTATGGGTGTGTGTTACATTAGATTCACTAGTAGGAGTGAGAAAAACATCACAGGGTGGTGCGCATTGTATGGGTGTGTGTTACATTAGATTCACTAGTAGGAGTGAGAAAAACATCACGGGGTGGTGCGCATTGTATGGGTGTGTGTTACATTAGATTCACTAGTAGGAGTGAGAAAAACATCACGGGGTGGTGCGCATTGTATGGGTGTGTGTTACATTACATTCACTAGTCGGAGTGAGAAAAACATCACGGGGTGGTGCGCATTGTATGGGTGTGTGTTACATTACATTCACTAGTAGGAGTGAGAAAAACATCACGGGGTGGTGCGCATTGTATGGGTGTGTGTTACATTACATTCACTAGTAGGAGTGAGAAAAACATCACGGGGTGGTGCGCATTGTATGGGTGTGTGTTACATTACATTCACTAGTAGGAGTGAGAAAAACATCACGGGGTGGTGCGCAATGTATGGGTGTGTGTTACATTACATTCACTAGTAGGAGTGAGAAAAACATCACGGGGTGGTGCGCATTGTATGGGTGTGTGTTACATTACATTCACTAGTAGGAGTGAGAAAAACATCACGGGGTGGTGTGAATCGGAGGGTCTGAATTAGGATAGGCAGTGATTGGCAATTTAGGATTGAGAAAAACACAGCAGGGTGGTCAGCATGGAGAGGTCAGGGAACATCCAGTGGCAATGTAGGATAGGTTTCTGAAAAACATCGCGGGGTGGTGCGTATTGTATGGGTGTGTGTTACATTAGATTCACTAGTAGGAGTGAGAAAAACATCACGGGGTGGTGCGCATTGTATGGGTGTGTGTTACATTACATTCACTAGTAGGAGTGAGAAAAACATCACGGGGTGGTGCGCATTGTATGGGTGTGTGTTACATTACATTCACTAGTAGGAGTGAGAAAAATATCGCGGGGTGGTGCGCATTGTATGGGTGTGTGTTACATTACATTCACTAGTAGGAGTGAGAAAAACATCGCGGGGTGGTGCGCATTGTATGGGTGTGTGTTACATTACATTCACTAGTAGGAGTGAGAAAAACATCACGGGGTGGTGCGCAATGTATGGGTGTGTGTTACATTACATTCACTAGTAGGAGTGAGAAAAACATCACGGGGTGGTACGCATTGTATGGGTGTGTGTTACATTACATTCACTAATAGGAGTGAGAAAAACATCACGGGGTGGTGCGCATTGTATGGGTGTGTGTTACATTACATTCACTAATAGGAGTGAGAAAAACATCACGGGTTGGTGCGCATTGTATGGTTGTGTGTTACATTACATTCACTAGTAGGAGTGAGAAAAACATCACGGTGTGGTGCGCATTGTATGGTTGTGTGTTACATTACATTCACTAGTAGGAGTGAGAAAAACATCACGGGGTGGTGCGCATTGTATGGGTGTGTGTTACATTACATTCACTAGTAGGAGTGAGAAAAACATCACGGGGTGGTGCGCATTGTATGGGTGTGTGTTACATTACATTCACTAGTAGGAGTGAGAAAAACATCACAGGGTGGTGCGCATTGTATGGGTGTGTGTTACATTACATTCACTACTAGGAGTGAGAAAAACATCACGGGGTGGTGTGAATCGGAGGGTCTGAATTAGGATAGGCAGTGAGTGGCAATGTAGGATGGAGTAAAGCACCACGGGGTGGTCAGCATGGGGAGGTCAGGGAGCATGCAGTGGCAATGTAGGATAGGTTTCTGAAAAACATCGTGGGGTGGTGCGCATTGTATGGCTGTGTGTTACATTACATTCACTAGTAGGAGTGAGAAAAACATCACGGGGTGGTGCGCATTGTATGGGTGTGTGTTACATTACATTCACTAGTAGGAGTGAGAAAAACATCACGGGGTGGTGCGCATTGTGTGGGTGTGTGTTACATTACATTCACTAGTAGGAGTGAGAAAAACATCACGGGGTGGTGCGCATTGTGTGGGTGTGTGTTACATTACATTCACTAGTAGGAGTGAGAAAAACATCACGGGGTGGTGCGCATTGTATGGGTGTGTGTTACATTACATTCACTAGTAGCAGTGAGAAAAACTTCACGGGGTGGTGCGCATTGTATGGGTGTGTGTTACATTACATTCACTAGTAGGAGTGAGAAAAACATCACGGGGTGGTGCGCATTGTATGGGTGTGTGTTACATTACATTCACTAGTAGGAGTGAGAAAAACATCACGGGGTGGTGCGCATTGTATGGGTGTGTGTTACATGAGATTCACTAGTAGGAGTGAGAAAAACATCACGGGGTGGTGCGCATTGTATGGGTGTGTGTTACATTAGATTCACCAGTAGGAGTGAGAAAAACATCACGGGGTGGTGCGCATTGTATGGGTGTGTGTTACATTACATTCACTAGTAGGAGTGAGAAAAACATCACGGGGTGGTGCGCATTGTATGGGTGTGTGTTACATTACATTCACTAATAGGAGTGAGAAAAACATCACGGGGTGGTGCGCATTGTATGGGTGTGTGTTACATTACATTCACTACTACGAGTGAAAAAACATAACGGGGTGGTGTGAATCGGAGGGTCTGAATTAGGATAGGCAGTGAGTGGCAATGTAGGATGGAGTAAAGCACCATGGGGTGGTCAGCATGGGGAGGTCAGGGAACATGCAGTGGCAATGTAGGATAGGTTTCTGAAAAACATCGCGGGGTGGTGCGCATTGTATGGCTGTGTGTTACATTAGATTCACTAGTAGGAGTGAGAAAAACATCACGGGGTGGTGTGCATTGTATGGGTGTGTGTTACATTACATTCACTAGTAGGAGTGAGAAAAACATCACGGGGTGGTGCGCATTGTATGGGTGTGTGTTACATTACATTCACTAGTAGGAGTGAGAAAAACATCACGGGGTGGTTCGCATTGTACGGGTGTGTGTCACATTACATTCACTAGTAGGAGTGAGAAAAACATCACGGGGTGGTGCGCATTGTACGGGTGTGTGTCACATTACATTCACTAGTAGGAGTGAGAAAAACATCACGGGGTGGTGCGCATTGTACGGGTGTGTGTCACATTACATTCACTAGTAGGAGTGAGAAAAACATCACGGGGTGGTGCGCATTGTATGGGTGTGTGTCACATTACATTCACTAGTAGGAGTGAGAAAAACATCACGGGGTGGTGCGCATTGTATGGGTGTGTGTCACATTACTTTCACTAGTAGGAGTGAGAAAAACATCACGGGGTGGTGCGCATTGTATGGGTGTGTGCTACATTACATTCACTAGTAGGAGTGAGAAAAACATCACGGGGTAGTGTGAATCGGAGGGTCTGTATTAGGATAGGCAGTGATTGGCAATGTAGGATGGAGAAAAGCACCGCGGGGTGGTCAGCATGGGGAGGTCAGGGAACATGCAGTGGCAATGTAGGACAGGTTTCTGAAAAACATCGCGGGGTGGTGCGCATTGTATGGGTGTGTGTTACATTCACGAGTAGGAGTGAGAAAAAACATCACGGGGCGGTGCGCATTGTATGGGTGTGTGTTACATTACATTCACGAGTAGGAGTGAGAAAAACATCACGGGGTGGTGCGCATTTTATGGGTGTGTTTTAAATTACATTCACTAGTAGGAGTGAGAAAAACATCACGGGGTGGTGCGCATTGTATGGGTGTGTGTTACATTACATTCACTAGTAGGAGTGAGAAAAACATCACGGGTTGTGCGCATTGTATGGGTGTGTGTTACATTACATTCACAAGTAGGAGTGAGAAAAACATCACGGGGTGGTGCGCATTGTATGGGTGTGTGTTACATTAGATTCACTAGTAGGAGTGAGAAAAACATCACGGGGTGGTGCGCATTGTATGGGTGTGTGTTACATTAGATTCACTAGTAGGAGTGAGAAAAACATCACGGGGTGGTGCGCATTGTATGGGTGTGTGTTACATTAGATTCACTAGTAGGAGTGAGAAAAACATCACGGGGTGGTGCGCATTGTATGGGTGTGTGTTACATTAGATTCACTAGTAGGAGTGAGAAAAACATCACGGGGTGGTGCGCATTGTATGGGTGTGTGTTACATTAGATTCACTAGTAGGAGTGAGAAAAAGATCACGGGGTGGTGCGCATTGTATGGGTGTGTGTTACATTAGATTCACTAGTAGGAGTGAGAAAAACATCAAGGGGTGGTGCGCATTGTATGGGTGTGTGTTACATTAGATTCACTAGTAGGAGTGAGAAAAACATCACGGGGTGGTGCGCATTGTATGGGTGTGTGTTACATTAGATTCACTACTAGGAGTGAGAAAAACATCACGGGTGGTGCGCATTGTACGGGTGTGGGTTACATTACATTCACTAGTAGGAGTGAGAAAAACATCACGGGGTGGTGCGCATTGTATGGGTGTGTGTTACATTACATTCACTAGTAGGAGTGAGAAAAACATCACGGGGTGGTGCGCATTGTATGGGTGTGTGTTACATTACATTCACTACTAGGAGTTAGAAAAGCATCACGGGGTGGTGTGAATCGGAGGGTCTGAATTAGGATAGGCAGTGAGTGGCAATGTAGGATGGAGTAAAGCACCACGGGGTGGTCAGCATGGGGAGGTCAGGGAACATGCAGTGGCAATGGAGGATAGGTTTCTGAAAAACATCGCAGGGTGGTGCGCGTTGTATGGCTGTGTGTTACATTACATTCACTAGTAGGAGTGAGAAAAACATCACGGGGTGGTGCGCATTGTATGGGTGTGTGTTACATTACATTCACTAGTAGGAGTGAGAAAAACATCACGGGGTGGTTCGCATTGTATGGGTGTGTGTTACATTACATTCACTAGTAGGAGTGAGAAAAACATCACGGGGTGGTGCGCATTGTATGGGTGTGTGTTACATTACATACACTAGTAGGAGTGAGAAAAATATCGCGGGGTGGTGCGCATTGTATGGGTGTGTGTTACATTACATTCACTAGTAGGAGTGAGAAAAACATCGCGGGGTGGTGCGCACTGTATGGGTGTGTGTTACATTACATTCACTAGTAGGAGTGAGAAAAACATCACGGGGTGGTGCGCAATTTATGGGTGTGTGTTACATTACATTCACTAGTAGGAGTGAGAAAAACATCACGGGGTGGTGCGCATTGTATGGGTGTGTGTTACATTACATTCACTAATAGGAGTGAGAAAAACATCACGGGGTGGTGCGCATTGTATGGGTGTGTGTTACATTACATTCACTAATAGGAGTGAGAAAAACATCACGGGTTGGTGCGCATTGTATGGTTGTGTGTTACATTACATTCACTAGTAGGAGTGAGAAAAACATCACGGTGTGGTGCGCATTGTATGGTTGTGTGTTACATTACATTCACTAGTAGGAGTGAGAAAAACATCAAGGGGTGGTGCGCATTGTATGGGTGTGTGTTACATTACATTCACTAGTAGGAGTGAGAAAAACATCACGGGGTGGTGCGCATTGTATGGGTGTGTGTTACATTACATTCACTAGTAGGAGTGAGAAAAACATCACGGGGTGGTGCGCATTGTATGGGTGTGTGTTACATTACATTCACTAGTAGGAGTGAGAAAAACATCACGGGGTGGTGCGCATTGTATGGGTGTGTGTTACATTACATTCACTACTAGGAGTGAGAAAAACATCACGGGGTGGTGTGAATCGGAGGGTCTGAATTAGGATAGGCAGTGAGTGGCAATGTAGGATGGAGTAAAGCACCACGGGGTGGTCAGCATGGGGAGGTCAGGGAGCATGCAGTGGCAATGTAGGATAGGTTTCTGAAAAACATCGCGGGGTGGTGCGCATTGTATGGCTGTGTGTTACATTACATTCACTAGTAGGAGTGAGAAAAACATCACGGGGTGGTGCGCATTGTATGGGTGTGTGTTACATTACATTCACTAGTAGGAGTGAGAAAAACATCACGGGGTGGTGCGCATTGTGTGGGTGTGTGTTACATTACATTCACTAGTAGGAGGGAGAAAAACATCACGGGGTGGTGCGCATTGTGTGGGTGTGTGTTACATTAGATTCACTAGTAGGAGTGAGAAAAACATCACGGGGTGGTGCGCATTGTATGGGTGTGTGTTACATTAGATTCACTAGTAGGAGTGAGAAAAACATCACGGGGTGGTGCGCATTGTATGGGTGTGTGTTACATTAGATTCACTAGTAGGAGTGAGAAAAACATCACGGGGTGGTGCGCATTGTATGGGTGTGTGTTACATTAGATTCACTAGTAGGAGTGAGAAAAAGATCACGGGGTGGTGCGCATTGTATGGGTGTGTGTTACATTAGATTCACTAGTAGGAGTGAGAAAAACATCACGGGGTGGTGCGCATTGTATGGGTGTGTGTTACATTAGATTCACTAGTAGGAGTGAGAAAAACATCACGGGGTGGTGCGCATTGTATGGGTGTGTGTTACATTAGATTCACTAGTAGGAGTGAGAAAAACATCACGGGGTGGTGCGCATTGTACGGGTGTGGGTTACATTACATTCAATAGTAGGAGTGAGAAAAACATCACGGGGTGGTGCGCATTGTACGGGTGTGTGTTACATTACATTCACTAGTAGGAGTGAGAAAAACATCACGGGGTGGTGCGCATTGTATGGGTGTGTGTTACATTACATTCACTAGTAGGAGTGAGAAAAACATCACGGGGTGGTGCGCATTGTATGGGTGTGTGTTACATGAGATTCACTAGTAGGAGTGAGAAAAACATCACGGGTGGTGCGCATTGTATGGGTGTGTGTTACATTAGATTCACCAGTAGGAGTGAGAAAAACATCACGGGGTGGTGCGCATTGTATGGGTGTGTGTTACATTACATTCACTAGTAGGAGTGAGAAAAACATCACGGGGTGGTGCGCATTGTATGGGTGTGTGTTACATTACATTCACTAGTAGGAGTGAGAAAAACATCACGGGGTGGTGCGCATTGTATGGGTGTGTGTTACATTACATTCACTACTAGGAGTTAGAAAAGCATCACGGGGTGGTGTGAATCGGAGGGTCTGAATTAGGATAGGCAGTGAGTGGCAATGTAGGATGGAGTAAAGCACCACGGGGTGGTCAGCATGGGGAGGTCAGGGAACATGCAGTGGCAATGTAGGATAGGTTTCTGAAAAACATCGCAGGGTGGTGCGCGTTGTATGGCTGTGTGTTACATTACATTCACTAGTAGGAGTGAGAAAAACATCACGGGGTGGTGCGCATTGTATGGGTGTGTGTTACATTACATTCACTAGTAGGAGTGAGAAAAACATCACGGGGTGGTGCGCATTGTATGGGTGTGTGTTACATTACATTCACTAGTAGGAGTGAGAAAAACATCACGGGGTGGTGTGCATTGTGTGGGTGTGTGTTACATTACATTCACTAGTAGGAGTGAGAAAAACATCACGGGGTGGTGCGCATTGTATGGGTGTGTGTTACATTACATTCACTAGTAGGAGGGAGAAAAACATCACGGGGTGGTGCGCATTGTATGGGTGTGTGTTACATTACATTCACTAGTAGGAGTGAGAAAAACATCACAGGGTGGTGTGCATTGTATGGGTGTGTGTTACATTACATTCACTAGTAGGAGTGAGAAAAGCATCACGGGGTGGTGCGCATTGTATGGGTGTGTGTTACATTACATTCACTAGTAGGAGTGAGAAAAACATCACGGGGTGGTGCGCATTGTATGGGTGTGTGTTACATTAGATTCACTAGTAGGAGTGAGAAAAACATCACGGGGTGGTGCGCATTGTATGGGTGTGTGTTACATTAGATTCACTAGTAGGAGTGAGAAAAACATCACGGGGTGGTGCGCATTGTATGGGTGTGTGTTACATTAGATTCACTAGTAGGAGTGAGAAAAACATCACGGGGTGGTGCGCATTGTATGGGTGTGTGTTACATTAGATTCACTAGTAGGAGTGAGAAAAACATCACGCGGTGGTGCGCATTGTATGGGTGTGTGTTACATTACATTCACTAGTCGGAGTGAGAAAAACATCACGGGGTGGTGCGCATTGTATGGGTGTGTGTTACATTACATTCACTAGTAGGAGTGAGAAAAACATCACGGGGTGGTGCGCATTGTATGGGTGTGTGTTACATTACATTCACTAGTAGGAGTGAGAAAAACATCACGGGGTGGTGCGCATTGTATGGGTGTGTGTTACATTACATTCACTAGTAGGAGTGAGAAAAACATCACGGGGTGGTGCGCAATGTATGGGTGTGTGTTACATTACATTCACTAGTAGGAGTGAGAAAAACATCACGGGGTGGTGCGCATTGTATGGGTGTGTGTTACATTACATTCACTAGTAGGAGTGAGAAAAACATCACGGGGTGGTGTGAATCGGAGGGTCTGAATTAGGATAGGCAGTGATTGGCAATTTAGGATTGAGAAAAACACAGCAGGGTGGTCAGCATGGAGAGGTCAGGGAACATGCAGTGGCAATGTAGGATAGGTTTCTGAAAAACATCGCGGGGTGGTGCGTATTGTATGGGTGTGTGTTACATTAGATTCACTAGTAGGAGTGAGAAAAACATCACGGGGTGGTGCGCATTGTATGGGTGTGTGTTACATTACATTCACTAGTAGGAGTGAGAAAAACATCACGGGGTGGTGCGCATTGTATGGGTGTGTGTTACATTACATTCACTAGTAGGAGTGAGAAAAATATCGCGGGGTGGTGCGCATTGTATGGGTGTGTGTTACATTACATTCACTAGTAGGAGTGAGAAAAACATCGCGGGGTGGTGCGCATTGTATGGGTGTGTGTTACATTACATTCACTAGTAGGAGTGAGAAAAACATCACGGGGTGGTGCGCAATGTATGGGTGTGTGTTACATTACATTCACTAGTAGGAGTGAGAAAAACATCACGGGGTGGTGCGCATTGTATGGGTGTGTGTTACATTACATTCACTAATAGGAGTGAGAAAAACATCACGGGGTGGTGCGCATTGTATGGGTGTGTGTTACATTACATTCACTAATAGGAGTGAGAAAAACATCACGGGTTGGTGCGCATTGTATGGTTGTGTGTTACATTACATTCACTAGTAGGAGTGAGAAAAACATCACGGTGTGGTGCGCATTGTATGGTTGTGTGTTACATTACATTCACTAGTAGGAGTGAGAAAAACATCACGGGGTGGTGCGCATTGTATGGGTGTGTGTTACATTACATTCACTAGTAGGAGTGAGAAAAACATCACGGGGTGGTGCGCATTGTATGGGTGTGTGTTACATTACATTCACTAGTAGGAGTGAGAAAAACATCACGGGGTGGTGCGCATTGTATGGGTGTGTGTTACATTACATTCACTAGTAGGAGTGAGAAAAACATCACGGGGTGGTGTGAATCGGAGGGTCTGAATTAGGATAGGCAGTGATTGGCAATTTAGGATTGAGAAAAACACAGCAGGGTGGTCAGCATGGAGAGGTCAGGGAACATGCAGTGGCAATGTAGGATAGGTTTCTGAAAAACATCGCGGGGTGGTGCGTATTGTATGGGTGTGTGTTACATTAGATTCACTAGTAGGAGTGAGAAAAACATCACGGGGTGGTGCGCATTGTATGGGTGTGTGTTACATTACATTCACTAGTAGGAGTGAGAAAAACATCACGGGGTGGTGCGCATTGTATGGGTGTGTGTTACATTACATTCACTAGTAGAAGTGAGAAAAATATCGCGGGGTGGTGCGCATTGTATGGGTGTGTGTTACATTACATTCACTAGTAGGAGTGAGAAAAACATCGCGGGGTGGTGCGCATTGTATGGGTGTGTGTTACATTACATTCACTAGTAGGAGTGAGAAAAACATCACGGGGTGGTGCGCAATGTATGGGTGTGTGTTACATTACATTCACTAGTAGGAGTGAGAAAAACATCACGGGGTGGTGCGCATTGTATGGGTGTGTGTTACATTACACTCACTAATAGGAGTGAGAAAAACATCACGGGGTGGTGCGCATTGTATGGGTGTGTGTTACATTACATTCACTAATAGGAGTGAGAAAAACATCACGGGTTGGTGCGCATTGTATGGTTGTGTGTTACATTACATTCACTAGTAGGAGTGAGAAAAACATCACGGTGTGGTGCGCATTGTATGGTTGTGTGTTACATTACATTCACTAGTAGGAGTGAGAAAAACATCACGGGGTGGTGCGCATTGTATGGGTGTGTGTTACATTACATTCACTAGTAGGAGTGAGAAAAACATCACGGGGTGGTGCGCATTGTATGGGTGTGTGTTACATTACATTCACTAGTAGGAGTGAGAAAAACATCACGGGGTGGTGCGCATTGTATGGGTGTGTGTTACATGAGATTCACTAGTAGGAGTGAGAAAAACATCACGGGTGGTGCGCATTGTATGGGTGTGTGTTACATTAGATTCACCAGTAGGAGTGAGAAAAACATCACGGGGTGGTGCGCATTGTATGGGTGTGTGTTACATTACATTCACTAGTAGGAGTGAGAAAAACATCACGGGGTGGTGCGCATTGTATGGGTGTGTGTTACATTACATTCACTAGTAGGAGTGAGAAAAACATCACGGGGTGGTGCGCATTGTATGGGTGTGTGTTACATTACATTCACTACTAGGAGTTAGAAAAGCATCACGGGGTGGTGTGAATCGGAGGGTCTGAATTAGGATAGGCAGTGAGTGGCAATGTAGGATGGAGTAAAGCACCACGGGGTGGTCAGCATGGGGAGGTCAGGGAACATGCAGTGGCAATGTAGGATAGGTTTCTGAAAAACATCGCAGGGTGGAGCGCGTTGTATGGCTGTGTGTTACATTACATTCACTAGTAGGAGTGAGAAAAACATCACGGGGTGGTGCGCATTGTATGGGTGTGTGTTACATTACATTCACTAGTAGGAGTGAGAAAAACATCACGGGGTGGTGCGCATTGTATGGGTGTGTGTTACATAACATTCACTAGTAGGAGTGAGAAAAACATCACGGGGTGGTGTGCATTGTGTGGGTGTGTGTTACATTACATTCACTAGTAGGAGTGAGAAAAACATCACGGGGTGGTGCGCATTGTATGGGTGTGTGTTACATTACATTCACTAGTAGGAGGGAGAAAAACATCACGGGGTGGTGCGCATTGTATGGGTGTGTGTTACATTACATTCACTAGTAGGAGTGAGAAAAACATCACAGGGTGGTGTGCATTGTATGGGTGTGTGTTACATTACATTCACTAGTAGGAGTGAGAAAAGCATCACGGGGTGGTGCGCATTGTATGGGTGTGTGTTACATTACATTCACTAGTAGGAGTTAGAAAAACATCACGGGGTGGTGCGCATTGTATGGGTGTGTGTTACATTAGATTCACTAATAGGAGTGAGAAAAACATCACGGGGTGGTGCGCATTGTATGGGTGTGTGTTACATTAGATTCACTAGCAGGAGTGAGAAAAACATCACGGGGTGGTGCGCATTGTATGGGTGTGTGTTACATTAGATTCACTAGTAGGAGTGAGAAAAACATCACGGGGTGGTGCGCATTGTATGGGTGTGTGTTACATTAGATTCACTAGTAGGAGTGAGAAAAACATCACGCGGTGGTGCGCATTGTATGGGTGTGTGTTACATTACATTCACTAGTCGGAGTGAGAAAAACATCACGGGGTGGTGTGAATCGGAGGGTCTGAATTAGGATAGGCAGTGATTGGCAATTTAGGATTGAGAAAAACACAGCAGGGTGGTCAGCATGGAGAGGTCAGGGAACATGCAGTGGCAATGTAGGATAGGTTTCTGAAAAACATCGCGGGGTGGTGCGTATTGTATGGGTGTGTGTTACATTAGATTCACTAGTAGGAGTGAGAAAAACATCACGGGGTGGTGCGCATTGTATGGGTGTGTGTTACATTACATTCACTAGTAGGAGTGAGAAAAACATCACGGGGTGGTGCGCATTGTATGGGTGTGTGTTACATTACATTCACTAGTAGGAGTGAGAAAAACATCACGGGGTGGTGCGCATTGTATGGGTGTGTGTTACATAACATTCACTAGTAGGAGTGAGAAAAACATCACGGGGTGGTGTGCATTGTGTGGGTGTGTGTTACATTACATTCACTAGTAGGAGTGAGAAAAACATCACGGGGTGGTGCGCATTGTATGGGTGTGTGTTACATTACATTCACTAGTAGGAGGGAGAAAAACATCACGGGGTGGTGCGCATTGTATGGGTGTGTGTTACATTACATTCACTAGTAGGAGTGAGAAAAACATCACAGGGTGGTGTGCATTGTATGGGTGTGTGTTACATTACATTCACTAGTAGGAGTGAGAAAAGCATCACGGGGTGGTGCGCATTGTATGGGTGTGTGTTACATTACATTCACTAGTAGGAGTTAGAAAAACATCACGGGGTGGTGCGCATTGTATGGGTGTGTGTTACATTAGATTCACTAATAGGAGTGAGAAAAACATCACGGGGTGGTGCGCATTGTATGGGTGTGTGTTACATTAGATTCACTAGTAGGAGTGAGAAAAACATCACGGGGTGGTGCGCATTGTATGGGTGTGTGTTACATTAGATTCACTAGTAGGAGTGAGAAAAACATCACGGGGTGGTGCGCATTGTATGGGTGTGTGTTACATTAGATTCACTAGTAGGAGTGAGAAAAACATCACGCGGTGGTGCGCATTGTATGGGTGTGTGTTACATTACATTCACTAGTCGGAGTGAGAAAAACATCACGGGGTGGTGTGCATTGTATGGGTGTGTGTTACATTACATTCACTAGTAGGAGTGAGAAAAACATCACGGGGTGGTGCGCATTGTATGGGTGTGTGTTACATTACATTCACTAGTAGGAGTGAGAAAAACATCACGGGGTGGTGCGCATTGTATGGGTGTGTGTTACATTACATTCACTAGTAGGAGTGAGAAAAACATCACGGGGTGGTGCGCAATGTATGGGTGTGTGTTACATTACATTCACTAGTAGGAGTGAGAAAAACATCACGGGGTGGTGCGCATTGTATGGGTGTGTGTTACATTACATTCACTAGTAGGAGTGAGAAAAACATCACGGGGTGGTGTGAATCGGAGGGTCTGAATTAGGATAGGCAGTGATTGGCAATTTAGGATTGAGAAAAACACAGCAGGGTGGTCAGCATGGAGAGGTCAGGGAACATGCAGTGGCAATGTAGGATAGGTTTCTGAAAAACATCGCGGGGTGGTGCGTATTGTATGGGTGTGTGTTACATTAGATTCACTAGTAGGAGTGAGAAAAACATCACGGGGTGGTGCGCATTGTATGGGTGTGTGTTACATTACATTCACTAGTAGGAGTGAGAAAAACATCACGGGGTGGTGCGCATTGTATGGGTGTGTGTTACATTACATTCACTAGTAGGAGTGAGAAAAATATCGCGGGGTGGTGCGCATTGTATGGGTGTGTGTTACATTACATTCACTAGTAGGAGTGAGAAAAACATCGCGGGGTGGTGCGCATTGTATGGGTGTGTGTTACATTACATTCACTAGTAGGAGTGAGAAAAACATCACGGGGTGGTGCGCAATGTATGGGTGTGTGTTACATTACATTCACTAGTAGGAGTGAGAAAAACATCACGGGGTGGTGCGCATTGTATGGGTGTGTGTTACATTACATTCACTAATAGGAGTGAGAAAAACATCACGGGGTGGTGCGCATTGTATGGGTGTGTGTTACATTACATTCACTAATAGGAGTGAGAAAAACATCACGGGTTGGTGCGCATTGTATGGTTGTGTGTTACATTACATTCACTAGTAGGAGTGAGAAAAACATCACGGTGTGGTGCGCATTGTATGGTTGTGTGTTACATTACATTCACTAGTAGGAGTGAGAAAAACATCACGGGGTGGTGCGCATTGTATGGGTGTGTGTTACATTACATTCACTAGTAGGAGTGAGAAAAACATCACGGGGTGGTGCGCATTGTATGGGTGTGTGTTACATTACATTCACTAGTAGGAGTGAGAAAAACATCACGGGGTGGTGCGCATTGTATGGGTGTGTGTTACATTACATTCACTAGTAGGAGTGAGAAAAACATCACGGGGTGGTGTGAATCGGAGGATCTGAATTAGGATAGGCAGTGATTGGCAATTTAGGATTGAGAAAAACACAGCAGGGTGGTCAGCATGGAGAGGTCAGGGAACATGCAGTGGCAATGTAGGATAGGTTTCTGAAAAACATCGCGGGGTGGTGCGTATTGTATGGGTGTGTGTTACATTAGATTCACTAGTAGGAGTGAGAAAAACATCACGGGGTGGTGCGCATTGTATGGGTGTGTGTTACATTACATTCACTAGGGAGTGAGAAAAACATCACGGGGTGGTGCGCATTGTATGGGTGTGTGTTACATTACATTCACTAGTAGGAGTGAGAAAAATATCGCGGGGTGGTGCGCATTGTATGGGTGTGTGTTACATTACATTCACTAGTAGGAGTGAGAAAAACATCGCGGGGTGGTGCGCATTGTATGGGTGTGTGTTACATTACATTCACTAGTAGGAGTGAGAAAAACATCACGGGGTGGTGCGCAATGTATGGGTGTGTGTTACATTACATTCACTAGTAGGAGTGAGAAAAACATCACGGGGTGGTGCGCATTGTATGGGTGTGTGTTACATTACATTCACTAATAGGATTGAGAAAAACATCACGGGTTGGTGCGCATTGTATGGTTGTGTGTTACATTACATTCACTACTAGGAGTGAGAAAAACATCACGGGGTGGTGTGAATCGGAGGGTCTGAATTAGGATAGGCAGTGAGTGGCAATGTAGGATGGAGTAAAGCACCACGGGGTGGTCAGCATGGGGAGGTCAGGGAGCATGCAGTGGCAATGTAGGATAGGTTTCTGAAAAACATCGCGGGGTGGTGCGCATTGTATGGCTGTGTGTTACATTACATTCACTAGTAGGAGTGAGAAAAACATCACGGGGTGGTGCGCATTGTATGGGTGTGTGTTACATTACATTCACTAGTAGGAGTGAGAAAAACATCACGGGGTGGTGCGCATTGTGTGGGTGTGTGTTACATTACATTCACTAGTAGGAGGGAGAAAAACATCACGGGGTGGTGCGCATTGTGTGGGTGTGTGTTACATTAGATTCACTAGTAGGAGTGAGAAAAACATCACGGGGTGGTGCGCATTGTATGGGTGTGTGTTACATTAGATTCACTAGTAGGAGTGAGAAAAACATCACGGGGTGGTGCGCATTGTATGGGTGTGTGTTACATTAGATTCACTAGTAGGAGTGAGAAAAACATCACGGGGTGGTGCGCATTGTATGGGTGTGTGTTACATTAGATTCACTAGTAGGAGTGAGAAAAAGATCACGGGGTCGTGCGCATTGTATGGGTGTGTGTTACATTAGATTCACTAGTAGGAGTGAGAAAAACATCACGGGGTGGTGCGCATTGTATGGGTGTGTGTTACATTAGATTCACTAGTAGGAGTGAGAAAAACATCACGGGGTGGTGCGCATTGTATGGGTGTGTGTTACATTAGATTCACTAGTAGGAGTGAGAAAAACATCACGGGGTGGTGCGCATTGTACGGGTGTGGGTTACATTACATTCAATAGTAGGAGTGAGAAAAACATCACGGGGTGGTGCGCATTGTATGGGTGTGTGTTACATTACATTCACTAGTAGGAGTGAGAAAAACATCACGGGGTGGTGCGCATTGTATGGGTGTGTGTTACATTACATTCACTAGTAGGAGTGAGAAAAACATCACGGGGTGGTGCGCATTGTATGGGTGTGTGTTACATGAGATTCACTAGTAGGAGTGAGAAAAACATCACGGGTGGTGCGCATTGTATGGGTGTGTGTTACATTAGATTCACCAGTAGGAGTGAGAAAAACATCACGGGGTGGTGCGCATTGTATGGGTGTGTGTTACATTACATTCACTAGTAGGAGTGAGAAAAACATCACGGGGTGGTGCGCATTGTATGGGTGTGTGTTACATTACATTCACTAGTAGGAGTGAGAAAAACATCACGGGGTGGTGCGCATTGTATGGGTGTGTGTTACATTACATTCACTACTAGGAGTTAGAAAAGCATCACGGGGTGGTGTGAATCGGAGGGTCTGAATTAGGATAGGCAGTGAGTGGCAATGTAGGATGGAGTAAAGCACCACGGGGTGGTCAGCATGGGGAGGTCAGGGAACATGCAGTGGCAATGTAGGATAGGTTTCTGAAAAACATCGCAGGGTGGTGCGCGTTGTATGGCTGTGTGTTACATTACATTCACTAGTAGGAGTGAGAAAAACATCACGGGGTGGTGCGCATTGTATGGGTGTGTGTTACATTACATTCACTAGTAGGAGTGAGAAAAACATCACGGGGTGGTGCGCATTGTATGGGTGTGTGTTACATTACATTCACTAGTAGGAGTGAGAAAAACATCACGGGGTGGTGTGCATTGTGTGGGTGTGTGTTACATTACATTCACTAGTAGGAGTGAGAAAAACATCACGGGGTGGTGCGCATTGTATGGGTGTGTGTTACATTACATTCACTAGTAGGAGGGAGAAAAACATCACGGGGTGGTGCGCATTGTATGGGTGTGTGTTACATTACATTCACTAGTAGGAGTGAGAAAAACATCACAGGGTGGTGTGCATTGTATGGGTGTGTGTTACATTACATTCACTAGTAGGAGTGAGAAAAGCATCACGGGGTGGTGCGCATTGTATGGGTGTGTGTTACATTACATTCACTAGTAGGAGTGAGAAAAACATCACGGGGTGGTGCGCATTGTATGGGTGTGTGTTACATTAGATTCACTAGTAGGAGTGAGAAAAACATCACGGGGTGGTGCGCATTGTATGGGTGTGTGTTACATTAGATTCACTAGTAGGAGTGAGAAAAACATCACGGGGTGGTGCGCATTGTATGGGTGTGTGTTACATTAGATTCACTAGTAGGAGTGAGAAAAACATCACGGGGTGGTGCGCATTGTATGGGTGTGTGTTACATTAGATTCACTAGTAGGAGTGAGAAAAACATCACGCGGTGGTGCGCATTGTATGGGTGTGTGTTACATTACATTCACTAGTCGGAGTGAGAAAAACATCACGGGGTGGTGCGCATTGTATGGGTGTGTGTTACATTACATTCACTAGTAGGAGTGAGAAA
This sequence comes from Cavia porcellus, assembly GCF_034190915.1. Lineage (NCBI taxonomy): Eukaryota > Metazoa > Chordata > Mammalia > Rodentia > Caviidae > Cavia > Cavia porcellus. The sequence goes on from NW_026947795.1 coordinate 158,436, forward strand.
AACATCACGGGGTGGTGCGCATTGTATGGGTGTGTGTTACATTACATTCACTAGTAGGAGTGAGAAAAACATCACGGGGTGGTGCGCATTGTATGGGTGTGTGTTACATTACATTCACTAGTAGGAGTGAGAAAAACATCACGGGGTGGTGCGCAATGTATGGGTGTGTGTTACATTACATTCACTAGTAGGAGTGAGAAAAACATCACGGGGTGGTGCGCATTGTATGGGTGTGTGTTACATTACATTCACTAGTAGGAGTGAGAAAAACATCACGGGGTGGTGTGAATCGGAGGGTCTGAATTAGGATAGGCAGTGATTGGCAATTTAGGATTGAGAAAAACACAGCAGTGTGGTCAGCATGGAGAGGTCAGGGAACATGCAGTGGCAATGTAGGATAGGTTTCTGAAAAACATCGCGGGGTGGTGCGTATTGTATGGGTGTGTGTTACATTAGATTCACTAGTAGGAGTGAGAAAAACATCACGGGGTGGTGCGCATTGTATGGGTGTGTGTTACATTACATTCACTAATAGGAGTGAGAAAAACATCACGGGGTGGTGCGCATTGTATGGGTGTGTGTTACATTACATTCACTAGTAGGAGTGAGAAAAATATCGCGGGGTGGTGCGCATTGTATGGGTGTGTGTTACATTACATTCACTAGTAGGAGTGAGAAAAACATCGCGGGGTGGTGCGCATTGTATGGGTGTGTGTTACATTACATTCACTAGTAGGAGTGAGAAAAACATCACGGGGTGGTGCGCAATGTATGGGTGTGTGTTACATTACATTCACTAGTAGGAGTGAGAAAAACATCACGGGGTGGTGCGCATTGTATGGGTGTGTGTTACATTACATTCACTAATAGGAGTGAGAAAAACATCACGGGGTGGTGCGCATTGTATGGGTGTGTGTTACATTACATTCACTAATAGGAGTGAGAAAAACATCACGGGTTGGTGCGCATTGTATGGTTGTGTGTTACATTACATTCACTAGTAGGAGTGAGAAAAACATCACGGTGTGGTGCGCATTGTATGGTTGTGTGTTACATTACATTCACTAGTAGGAGTGAGAAAAACATCACGGGGTGGTGCGCATTGTATGGGTGTGTGTTACATTACATTCACTAGTAGGAGTGAGAAAAACATCACGGGGTGGTGCGCATTGTATGGGTGTGTGTTACATTACATTCACTAGTAGGAGTGAGAAAAACATCACGGGGTGGTGCGCATTGTATGGGTGTGTGTTACATTACATTCACTAGTAGGAGTGAGAAAAACATCACGGGGTGGTGTGAATCGGAGGGTCTGAATTAGGATAGGCAGTGATTGGCAATTTAGGATTGAGAAAAACACAGCAGGGTGGTCAGCATGGAGAGGTCAGGGAACATGCAGTGGCAATGTAGGATAGGTTTCTGAAAAACATCGCGGGGTGGTGCGTATTGTATGGGTGTGTGTTACATTAGATTCACTAGTAGGAGTGAGAAAAACATCACGGGGTGGTGCGCATTGTATGGGTGTGTGTTACATTACATTCACTAGTAGGAGTGAGAAAAACATCACGGGGTGGTGCGCATTGTATGGGTGTGTGTTACATTACATTCACTAGTAGGAGTGAGAAAAATATCGCGGGGTGGTGCGCATTGTATGGGTGTGTGTTACATTACATTCACTAGTAGGAGTGAGAAAAACATCGCGGGGTGGTGCGCATTGTATGGGTGTGTGTTACATTACATTCACTAGTAGGAGTGAGAAAAACATCACGGGGTGGTGCGCAATGTATGGGTGTGTGTTACATTACATTCACTAGTAGGAGTGAGAAAAACATCACGGGGTGGTGCGCATTGTATGGGTGTGTGTTACATTACATTCACTAATAGGAGTGAGAAAAACATCACGGGGTGGTGCGCATTGTATGGGTGTGTGTTACATTACATTCACTAATAGGAGTGAGAAAAACATCACGGGTTGGTGCGCATTGTATGGTTGTGTGTTACATTACATTCACTAGTAGGAGTGAGAAAAACATCACGGTGTGGTGCGCATTGTATGGTTGTGTGTTACATTACATTCACTAGTAGGAGTGAGAAAAACATCACGGGGTGGTGCGCATTGTATGGGTGTGTGTTACATTAGATTCACTAGTAGGAGTGAGAAAAACATCACGCGGTGGTGCGCATTGTATGGGTGTGTGTTACATTACATTCACTAGTCGGAGTGAGAAAAACATCACGGGGTGGTGTGCATTGTATGGGTGTGTGTTACATTACATTCACTAGTAGGAGTGAGAAAAACATCACGGGGTGGTGCGCATTGTATGGGTGTGTGTTACATTACATTCACTAGTAGGAGTGAGAAAAACATCACGGGGTGGTGCGCATTGTATGGGTGTGTGTTACATTACATTCACTAGTAGGAGTGAGAAAAACATCACGGGGTGGTGCGCAATGTATGGGTGTGTGTTACATTACATTCACTAGTAGGAGTGAGAAAAACATCACGGGGTGGTGCGCATTGTATGGGTGTGTGTTACATTACATTCACTAGTAGGAGTGAGAAAAACATCACGGGGTGGTGTGAATCGGAGGGTCTGAATTAGGATAGGCAGTGATTGGCAATTTAGGATTGAGAAAAACACAGCAGGGTGGTCAGCATGGAGAGGTCAGGGAACATGCAGTGGCAATGTAGGATAGGTTTCTGAAAAACATCGCGGGGTGGTGCGTATTGTATGGGTGTGTGTTACATTAGATTCACTAGTAGGAGTGAGAAAAACATCACGGGGTGGTGCGCATTGTATGGGTGTGTGTTACATTACATTCACTAGTAGGAGTGAGAAAAACATCACGGGGTGGTGCGCATTGTATGGGTGTGTGTTACATTACATTCACTAGTAGGAGTGAGAAAAATATCGCGGGGTGGTGCGCATTGTATGGGTGTGTGTTACATTACATTCACTAGTAGGAGTGAGAAAAACATCGCGGGGTGGTGCGCATTGTATGGGTGTGTGTTACATTACATTCACTAGTAGGAGTGAGAAAAACATCACGGGGTGGTGCGCAATGTATGGGTGTGTGTTACATTACATTCACTAGTAGGAGTGAGAAAAACATCACGGGGTGGTGCGCATTGTATGGGTGTGTGTTACATTACATTCACTAATAGGAGTGAGAAAAACATCACGGGGTGGTGCGCATTGTATGGGTGTGTGTTACATTACATTCACTAATAGGAGTGAGAAAAACATCACGGGTTGGTGCGCATTGTATGGTTGTGTGTTACATTACATTCACTAGTAGGAGTGAGAAAAACATCACGGTGTGGTGCGCATTGTATGGTTGTGTGTTACATTACATTCACTAGTAGGAGTGAGAAAAACATCACGGGGTGGTGCGCATTGTATGGGTGTGTGTTACATTACATTCACTAGTAGGAGTGAGAAAAACATCACGGGGTGGTGCGCATTGTATGGGTGTGTGTTACATTACATTCACTAGTAGGAGTGAGAAAAACATCACGGGGTGGTGCGCATTGTATGGGTGTGTGTTACATTACATTCACTAGTAGGAGTGAGAAAAACATCACGGGGTGGTGTGAATCGGAGGGTCTGAATTAGGATAGGCAGTGATTGGCAATTTAGGATTGAGAAAAACACAGCAGGGTGGTCAGCATGGAGAGGTCAGGGAACATGCAGTGGCAATGTAGGATAGGTTTCTGAAAAACATCGCGGGGTGGTGCGTATTGTATGGGTGTGTGTTACATTAGATTCACTAGTAGGAGTGAGAAAAACATCACGGGGTGGTGCGCATTGTATGGGTGTGTGTTACATTACATTCACTAGGGAGTGAGAAAAACATCACGGGGTGGTGCGCATTGTATGGGTGTGTGTTACATTACATTCACTAGTAGGAGTGAGAAAAATATCGCGGGGTGGTGCGCATTGTATGGGTGTGTGTTACATTACATTCACTAGTAGGAGTGAGAAAAACATCGCGGGGTGGTGCGCATTGTATGGGTGTGTGTTACATTACATTCACTAGTAGGAGTGAGAAAAACATCACGGGGTGGTGCGCAATGTATGGGTGTGTGTTACATTACATTCACTAGTAGGAGTGAGAAAAACATCACGGGGTGGTGCGCATTGTATGGGTGTGTGTTACATTACATTCACTAATAGGAGTGAGAAAAACATCACGGGTTGGTGCGCATTGTATGGTTGTGTGTTACATTACATTCACTACTAGGAGTGAGAAAAACATCACGGGGTGGTGTGAATCGGAGGGTCTGAATTAGGATAGGCAGTGAGTGGCAATGTAGGATGGAGTAAAGCACCACGGGGTGGTCAGCATGGGGAGGTCAGGGAGCATGCAGTGGCAATGTAGGATAGGTTTCTGAAAAACATCGCGGGGTGGTGCGCATTGTATGGCTGTGTGTTACATTACATTCACTAGTAGGAGTGAGAAAAACATCACGGGGTGGTGCGCATTGTATGGGTGTGTGTTACATTACATTCACTAGTAGGAGTGAGAAAAACATCACGGGGTGGTGCGCATTGTGTGGGTGTGTGTTACATTACATTCACTAGTAGGAGGGAGAAAAACATCACGGGGTGGTGCGCATTGTGTGGGTGTGTGTTACATTAGATTCACTAGTAGGAGTGAGAAAAACATCACGGGGTGGTGCGCATTGTATGGGTGTGTGTTACATTAGATTCACTAGTAGGAGTGAGAAAAACATCACGGGGTGGTGCGCATTGTATGGGTGTGTGTTACATTAGATTCACTAGTAGGAGTGAGAAAAACATCACGGGGTGGTGCGCATTGTATGGGTGTGTGTTACATTAGATTCACTAGTAGGAGTGAGAAAAAGATCACGGGGTGGTGCGCATTGTATGGGTGTGTGTTACATTAGATTCACTAGTAGGAGTGAGAAAAACATCACGGGGTGGTGCGCATTGTATGGGTGTGTGTTACATTAGATTCACTAGTAGGAGTGAGAAAAACATCACGGGGTGGTGCGCATTGTATGGGTGTGTGTTACATTAGATTCACTAGTAGGAGTGAGAAAAACATCACGGGGTGGTGCGCATTGTACGGGTGTGGGTTACATTACATTCAATAGTAGGAGTGAGAAAAACATCACGGGGTGGTGCGCATTGTATGGGTGTGTGTTACATTACATTCACTAGTAGGAGTGAGAAAAACATCACGGGGTGGTGCGCATTGTATGGGTGTGTGTTACATTACATTCACTAGTAGGAGTGAGAAAAACATCACGGGGTGGTGCGCATTGTATGGGTGTGTGTTACATGAGATTCACTAGTAGGAGTGAGAAAAACATCACGGGTGGTGCGCATTGTATGGGTGTGTGTTACATTAGATTCACCAGTAGGAGTGAGAAAAACATCACGGGGTGGTGCGCATTGTATGGGTGTGTGTTACATTACATTCACTAGTAGGAGTGAGAAAAACATCACGGGGTGGTGCGCATTGTATGGGTGTGTGTTACATTACATTCACTAGTAGGAGTGAGAAAAACATCACGGGGTGGTGCGCATTGTATGGGTGTGTGTTACATTACATTCACTACTAGGAGTTAGAAAAGCATCACGGGGTGGTGTGAATCGGAGGGTCTGAATTAGGATAGGCAGTGAGTGGCAATGTAGGATGGAGTAAAGCACCACGGGGTGGTCAGCATGGGGAGGTCAGGGAACATGCAGTGGCAATGTAGGATAGGTTTCTGAAAAACATCGCAGGGTGGTGCGCGTTGTATGGCTGTGTGTTACATTACATTCACTAGTAGGAGTGAGAAAAACATCACGGGGTGGTGCGCATTGTATGGGTGTGTGTTACATTACATTCACTAGTAGGAGTGAGAAAAACATCACGGGGTGGTGCGCATTGTATGGGTGTGTGTTACATTACATTCACTAGTAGGAGTGAGAAAAACATCACGGGGTGGTGTGCATTGTGTGGGTGTGTGTTACATTACATTCACTAGTAGGAGTGAGAAAAACATCACGGGGTGGTGCGCATTGTATGGGTGTGTGTTACATTACATTCACTAGTAGGAGGGAGAAAAACATCACGGGGTGGTGCGCATTGTATGGGTGTGTGTTACATTACATTCACTAGTAGGAGTGAGAAAAACATCACAGGGTGGTGTGCATTGTATGGGTGTGTGTTACATTACATTCACTAGTAGGAGTGAGAAAAGCATCACGGGGTGGTGCGCATTGTATGGGTGTGTGTTACATTACATTCACTAGTAGGAGTGAGAAAAACATCACGGGGTGGTGCGCATTGTATGGGTGTGTGTTACATTAGATTCACTAGTAGGAGTGAGAAAAACATCACGGGGTGGTGCGCATTGTATGGGTGTGTGTTACATTAGATTCACTAGTAGGAGTGAGAAAAACATCACGGGGTGGTGCGCATTGTATGGGTGTGTGTTACATTAGATTCACTAGTAGGAGTGAGAAAAACATCACGGGGTGGTGCGCATTGTATGGGTGTGTGTTACATTAGATTCACTAGTAGGAGTGAGAAAAACATCACGCGGTGGTGCGCATTGTATGGGTGTGTGTTACATTACATTCACTAGTCGGAGTGAGAAAAACATCACGGGGTGGTGCGCATTGTATGGGTGTGTGTTACATTACATTCACTAGTAGGAGTGAGAAAAACATCACGGGGTGGTGCGCATTGTATGGGTGTGTGTTACATTACATTCACTAGTAGGAGTGAGAAAAACATCACGGGGTGGTGCGCATTGTATGGGTGTGTGTTACATTACATTCACTAGTAGGAGTGAGAAAAACATCACGGGTGGTGCGCAATGTATGGGTGTGTGTTACATTACATTCACTAGTAGGAGTGAGAAAAACATCACGGGGTGGTGCGCATTGTATGGGTGTGTGTTACATTACATTCACTAGTAGGAGTGAGAAAAACATCACGGGGTGGTGTGAATCGGAGGGTCTGAATTAGGATAGGCAGTGATTGGCAATTTAGGATTGAGAAAAACACAGCAGTGTGGTCAGCATGGAGAGGTCAGGGAACATGCAGTGGCAATGTAGGATAGGTTTCTGAAAAACATCGCGGGGTGGTGCGTATTGTATGGGTGTGTGTTACATTAGATTCACTAGTAGGAGTGAGAAAAACATCACGGGGTGGTGCGCATTGTATGGGTGTGTGTTACATTACATTCACTAATAGGAGTGAGAAAAACATCACGGGGTGGTGCGCATTGTATGGGTGTGTGTTACATTACATTCACTAGTAGGAGTGAGAAAAATATCGCGGGGTGGTGCGCATTGTATGGGTGTGTGTTACATTACATTCACTAGTAGGAGTGAGAAAAACATCGCGGGGTGGTGCGCATTGTATGGGTGTGTGTTACATTACATTCACTAGTAGGAGTGAGAAAAACATCACGGGGTGGTGCGCAATGTATGGGTGTGTGTTACATTACATTCACTAGTAGGAGTGAGAAAAACATCACGGGGTGGTGCGCATTGTATGGGTGTGTGTTACATTACATTCACTAATAGGAGTGAGAAAAACATCACGGGGTGGTGCGCATTGTATGGGTGTGTGTTACATTACATTCACTAATAGGAGTGAGAAAAACATCACGGGTTGGTGCGCATTGTATGGTTGTGTGTTACATTACATTCACTAGTAGGAGTGAGAAAAACATCACGGTGTGGTGCGCATTGTATGGTTGTGTGTTACATTACATTCACTAGTAGGAGTGAGAAAAACATCACGGGGTGGTGCGCATTGTATGGGTGTGTGTTACATTACATTCACTAGTAGGAGTGAGAAAAACATCACGGGGTGGTGCGCATTGTATGGGTGTGTGTTACATTACATTCACTAGTAGGAGTGAGAAAAACATCACGGGGTGGTGCGCATTGTATGGGTGTGTGTTACATTACATTCACTAGTAGGAGTGAGAAAAACATCACGGGGTGGTGTGAATCGGAGGGTCTGAATTAGGATAGGCAGTGATTGGCAATTTAGGATTGAGAAAAACACAGCAGGGTGGTCAGCATGGAGAGGTCAGGGAACATGCAGTGGCAATGTAGGATAGGTTTCTGAAAAACATCGCGGGGTGGTGCGTATTGTATGGGTGTGTGTTACATTAGATTCACTAGTAGGAGTGAGAAAAACATCACGGGGTGGTGCGCATTGTATGGGTGTGTGTTACATTACATTCACTAGTAGGAGTGAGAAAAACATCACGGGGTGGTGCGCATTGTATGGGTGTGTGTTACATTACATTCACTAGTAGGAGTGAGAAAAATATCGCGGGGTGGTGCGCATTGTATGGGTGTGTGTTACATTACATTCACTAGTAGGAGTGAGAAAAACATCGCGGGGTGGTGCGCATTGTATGGGTGTGTGTTACATTACATTCACTAGTAGGAGTGAGAAAAACATCACGGGGTGGTGCGCAATGTATGGGTGTGTGTTACATTACATTCACTAGTAGGAGTGAGAAAAACATCACGGGGTGGTGCGCATTGTATGGGTGTGTGTTACATTACATTCACTAAT